>NW_017276192.1:1034867-1051580 GCF_001594065.2 Cyphomyrmex costatus
AGAGAGAGAGAGAGAGAGAGAGAGAGAGAGAGAGAGAGAGAGAGAGAGAGAGAGCGCGTACGGGTGCAGGGTAGTACTTAGGTACGTATGTACAGAGCGTAGTTACGTACCGGGCGTGCATCTTTATTATTGGCCGAGAGAACGTGCGTATGAGGTTCGATGAACCTTCGCAAGGTACGCACGTATACGGATATATAGCTTTCCGATCGAAGTCGCCTGGTGTTGTGATGTCCGCAGTGGTTCAAAATCCTGCTGCATGATCTGCCATATTTTCGCGAAATGGCGCAATAACATCAGCGAATCGCAATACTGTGGGACGATTGGAGATCAAAGATTAGGATCAGAAAGGATTTCAGATGTTAGAAATTAAACTGACATGCCGGTGAGCTTCGAAAGATTTCATGCTTATTTTTTTCATGCCATTAAATCGTGTACATACATTAATAAAATTATGACGACTAGATACGTATAGATATTGTTATTTATTATGAAAGAGAGAGCACAAGTATTAATAGGATTATTAATATCCACTATTGTATGTGTGGAGGTTATTTAATAAAAAAATATAAATATATAATAAATAATAAAATATGTAATCAATTTATTATTTTATTACATATAAATTATAAAATATAATAAAATAATGAATGTATTTGTTACATATATATTTTATAACAAATATATATCCTTTAAAATTAAAATTTTATTTGGTTTATAAATATATATGTAATAAAATAAAAACTTAATAAAATTTGGAGCAGCGTAACGGATAACCTTTGATAGTTACAATGAATTGTTCGTTAGATATACGAGTACTTTGTATCACGTTTAAGGCTTCGTGTTTGTTTTAAAGCGTTATATACGCTCGCGAACGCACATATATATACCTATCTCTAGATATTTTCTAGCTTATCGCTGGCAATTCTTATCTTGCCAGTTCGAATTCCGTCAGTCTTTGGCCGCACTTCCCACGAGTGTCGATGAAGATTCTCGCCTGCTCGAAATAATTATCTTTTTCTCTGCCGAGCTTGAAAAATCGGTTTTCGCATCCATTCCGTTGAATTGGCGTGTGATTCTCGGCATTTTACGGAAATCGTGAAGTCGTATGTCGATAACGGTTCGCGCGCGATTCAATGTTTTTCTGACGGAGCTCCCGTTAGCGTGAAGGTGATCTTTTAAGCCCATTCTACAATTGCGTAAACGTAGTTGTAAATGGTTGTACGTATTAACCAATCACAATCAAATACGAAAAAATGTTCGACTGTGATTAGTCAATTCTTACAACTACAACCACTTACCTACAATTATGTTTACGTGATTGTAGAATGGGCTCTAGGAAGTATCGACACGCGCGCGTCTTCTTCGGGAGCGTTTAATTTTACGGAGATGTGAATCCCGAATCGGTAACGATTCTGCGGGTGTAAAACCGGCGTTCTCTCGTATGTAACGTGAGACGTGGTGCGTTGCAGGCGGTGATTCAATGCGAGATTTTATCTGCTGCTCAAGATGATCCGGCAGTTTCTAGATGCGCTGGGCGGGAATTCGGTAATATTTTATACGCATCCGATCATCTGTATTTATGTATTTTAGATATACGATCCTTGCACTGAGCAAAATGTCTGTTGGATTAATTGGAATTCCTGTTGAAAATAGACGGAATCAGAATTTTCTGGTTAATTTTACTAGAATTCTAATTGAGATAATCGGAATTTTTTTTTTTTATTAATATTATTACAATCTTATTCTAGTTTATTCATTTTTTATTTGACTTTTTTTCACTGTGCAAGAAGTATTTTTTATAAATCTATTCGATTATTTTTTTAATTCTGAAGTGCTACTGTGGATGAATTTTTTTAATATAGTTCTTATTATTAAAATCTTGATGACATAAAATAATATTTAATAAGGCTGTTTAATATTAAAGTTTATTTTTTACGTTAGAAATGTTAATTCACATTTATTCGAACATCTTTACTTAGAAAAATTTTTAATTGGAAATAAATGAACAAACAGATTATGATTATTTCAAAATCAGAATTTACTATTTTATATTCGATTTTGTTCAAAAATTTTTCTTACAATTAGTATGGTAGTAATTACGCAGAATAACGGACCACCCTCCGATGACCTTGACATATGTTGTGACCCTGAGTAACCTTTCGCAGGTTTTACTTGGCGGTCAACTCTTGTTAAAAAGTTATTAGCAAAAAGTTTTAAAAAGAACGTACTATTCCTATACTATACATATACAATATTAAGTACTATTTTATACCTCTTTCTGTTCACAAACGCTCAACTTTTCACATGAAACGAAAGCTACTTCACACTAAAAAATAGGTTGAGTTAGGTTATTTTTTTACAGTAGTGGAACCCTTCCCCGCCACCCCTCCCCCCCTTCGCAGACTGAACCTACTGCCTGCCTCTCTCTATACACATTTTTCAAGTGTTTATTTAAGTGTATATTAAAGCAGGAAATTTATTTTTCACGAATTAAATTGATTAACAATTTAATAATTAATTGATGCTCTTTTTTTTGGCATCTTACTATATATCGATGTTAAACTATATTAAAATCTGAAAATAATTCTTTTTATTGCGAAAAATATTACCTCGGCCGGGAGTCGAACCCGGATAACTTGCTTTATGTGCACGTGTCCTAGTCGAGACTATCGAAGCCTTAGTAATATTCCTTGCAATAACTGGTATATGTGAAGTGATAAATAATTATAAAATCGATATTTTTGCTACTATTCATTTTGATATGTATGTGATCCATTCTTATATTTATCTAGAAGTTCTATTACAATACAATTAATAAAATTAAATTTCATAAATTATCATGCTAATTTTTTCGCTACGAAGTATTTAATTGTTATTTTTAGTATTTTTGTTATTAAAATATAATTTATACAAACTTGTTAATATATATAAAAAATATGATAAAATTGTACAATTTTAACTTTATGTTTAAAAAATAATTGCTTCTTTTATTCGTATCTCGTGTCCTTGTTACAGAACACTCGACTGTGTCATAATTATCAAGGTGCGGCGGTAATAAAACGATCAATAATATTGATCGATGTTACGCATTTCCGAAGTGATCCGAGATCTGTCGTCTAACGTGTAATTGCCCGCGTTTACGGCGTCTGATTACTTATCCAGTTGTTATGCATAAATCACAATCGAATTAGAGCGTCACGAAACGTTAACCCGCGAAACTACCGATAATTATTTGTTTTTAATGTCTGGGACAATTACATGCGTGTTGTACGTTCAAATTTACTCTGAAAATTTTAGAGTAGGTATATATATTGTGGACACGGTTTACAATTGGTAGTTTGCGAATTATGAATCATTGATCAACTATAATCGAATTAGTTATAGTTTATCAATTATTCGCTTTGTTTGTAAGCCGCATCCACAATGTATACGATGAAACAGCTTGAAATACTTATTATTAATAGATCTCATCTATTTTTTTAAAGTTTTCTACAATAATTATTGTTAAATAGATTTTTAATTATTATTACACGTCTCTATATTACAGTCTATTGTATAATCAAGATATAATTTTATTCTATTATTTTTTTGATGATATGATCTAGTTTTTTATTATCTAGTTAATTATTGTACTTGTGATTTAGTTTAACTTTACTTAACTTTAATAACTAATGTAAAAATTATGCTTCTTTAGCTATGATTAATCACTAGTAGTGCAGCACTAGTAATTTTAAAAGTTTTTCACTACAAAACTATCAGTTTAAGTGATTAACCATAGATAAAAATGCAATTTTTACATTATCATCAGGCTAACATTATCATTAAGTATAACCATAAGTTAATCAGAAAATGAAGAATCGGGCCTAAATGCAATAAGAGAGACTAGAAGTTGGACTGCGAATTAAAATTGGATGTAAGTTCGCGAACGTATCGACACGACGACGCAGTGGCGATCCGGACCAACGATAGCGTTCTACTTTTTATTAAATGCCGCATTTCGATAATTCCGGCGCGATATGACATACGATATAACGGCTTATCTCGTGATTTAATTTTACCGCACGCGAAACAGAGTGGAACGGTGCATGAATTCGATGCGTTTTCACCCCATCACGAAAATCCTTTTTTAATTGTTTATTTCTACCGAAGATAGTTCCTGAGGTCGCGAGATGTTATCGTTGAAGATTATGTTATCTGTGAACGACACATTCTTTAATCGCTTATCAGAACGTTTTCACAGACAACTAATTGTACATAGAATTGTCAGGTTTTTAAATATTTCAGTTTCTTCAACTTTTAACAATGAAAATAGTGCATTCTTCTGGAAAGAAATATTTATTTTGCTCACACATTGAAAGAAAAATATAATTTATGATAGTGGTGATAGAATTGCATAGTAAAATAATTATAATTAGGAGCTCGGGTTCTATAATTATTATACTATTATAATGCTATACTTAATAATTATATTTATATAATTTTTTATAGCAAGAAAATGATATATTTGTACTGAAAATAATTTTAATCTATAATCGTTTTTGGTGCCAACTATAAGTATATCTTTTATATAATACTATAAGTGTGTGTTTATTATTAACATAATAATTAAACATTATAGCAGTAATAACTATAAAAATGGAGCTCCTAATTATAATCCATATTTTACCATAAAATTATAGTCACAAATAATGAATACTTTTCTTTTAGTGTATGGTATATCTGTTGAATAATTGCGTTCTTGTGTGTGACAGTGATAAATATTTTTTGGCTTGTTAATGCAAGATTACGTACAGAGATATATTGTCTTTTCAAAGGCAAATCTTGTAATTCATCGTCGATGCGTAAAATTATAGTCATTAAATCTTTATTTGCATCACATAATACAACTGTCGCAAAACTCTCGATTTTAATTATTATTAAGTCTTAAGATAATTATGATTATTTATAATTTGCATACGTAAGAACACCTTGTATATGAAAATTGACGGAAATGCTTATTGAAAAATGTTTTTTTCAGGCTCGAAGCGGGATGTCCGTGGGTTCGGGCGGTCGGGCGCCGTTTAAACGGACCACACAAAGTATACAACCGCCCGCAAAGAAGTCCAGTAGAAGTCAGTAAGTACATATGTTAATTGCTATTACGTCTATAACAATAAATTTCTGCTAGATGGTGAACTTGCGAATCAACTGCGAAAATACCGCTGTTTAATACAGATTCGTCAATACGATTTCAAAGAACTATGTATTGTGACTATTATTTATTTTATTCAAACTCCAGAATATTTATTAATACATGCTTATTAATATATATAAAATATTTATGCCTGTTTCCATTAATGTAAATTAATTTTAATTTTGGTTCAATTTATTTCTTATTTTTTCTAATTCTAAGAAAAAAAGTTTATGGGAAAAGATGAAAAGTAAATTGAATTGAAATTAAAATTAATCTACGTTCGAGATAGGCATAGCAATTGTGATATAAATAAATAAAATCTCTGTAAATTGTAATCATCCTCAAAGAAAATTGAAAATCTAAATACAATAAGATCAAGCTTCAATTTACAATAAGAGCAAGATATTTTTATTTAACGCATGAAAGCATTAATTGTTATAATTTTTGTAAAAACGTATGTTGAGAAAAAATTATAATATTGTACAAATTCCTGTATTATCAACTGCGGGTTATTCGTAGTGAATGTAGTGAACGAAACACGATATAGAGGACGCCAGTAATGCAATTTCGCTATTGCATTAAAAGAGTGCGCGCAATCGAAAAAATAATAGGAATAGGAATACATAGTAAATATTAAATATTATATATTAAGAAAATTAAAAAATTAGAAATACAGATTAAATGTAACGCACAATGGATACAAATATCATAATATATTTTATATATCTTATTTTTATCCATTGTTACGTTACATTTAATCTCTATTTCTAATTTTTTTATTTATTTTCTTAATATAATATTTATTATTTCCTATTTATTCCTATTTCTATTATTTTTTCTATTGTACGCAGAGCTTGAGAAAAACGCTTGTTACCGTAACAGTAATAGATGCGTCTACGACATAGACAGATTCCACGTTTGTCACGGATCAAAAAACCGGTCCCCCTATTATTTTTCCAGGAAGTCCGTTATTCACCTGCCGTTACAGACGGCTTCCTGTCTTTACTTCTAAGAATTCTTTATCGCGATTGGAGAAATCATTTAGCGTCCAAATCTCACTCGGGCGATTTTACTGTTTAATGCATCAAAAAATTGCATCGAACTGCAGTGTCAATCACGAAGTACAATATTTCATTTGAACATTTTAGACCGAAGTAAAACAGGAACTGTTTTAACGATGGAAATGTCTAAAACATTATTTTACTAAGCATAAAATTTTATAAGTAGAAGATATATTTAAAAATTGAAAATATTAATTAGTAAAGTTTTTTTTTTCGGTATGTAATATTGTACATACACTTTTCTTGAACATTTACTTATTTTAACATACAATCAATCTTATTATATCGATCATTTATTCCTACAACGACATAATTACAAAATTGTCACTTTATAGAGTTGTTTACATAGAAATAAAACGAAAACATGAAAAAAAAAAAAAAAAACATGTTCTCTTACAATTAGTTATTCCAATTACATTTTTAAATTAATATTATAAAATTTGATGATTTAAAACATTCATACTTATTACATTATTTTGAAAATGTTGTTCTTTTTAATTATATCATAGTAAATGAGCGATAAACGTTTATTAAAGAAAAATTTCTATATGTTTATTTAAGTTAGAAAGACTTAATTTAGAAATCGATAAGTTGTCGGGGATATAGCTCAGTGGTAGAGCATTCGACTGCAGATCGAGAGGTCCCCGGTTCAAACCCGGGTGTCCCCTTTGGTTTTCTTTTTTGTATGTAATTGATTTTTTAAGTATTTAAAAATTTAGCTAGATATAAATTTAAAAAAAATGTACCATCAAAATAATTATGTAGGGTACTCAATTGTCATAATGTTAAAATTTCTTGTAGCGTTATCATTGTTTAGGCGTTCTAGATAATTATTCTGAAGATTCAACAAATTATTGTTAGATCTATATCTAGCTAAATTTATAAACATCTGAGCAAAATGATTCTTTCCGCGTAGTTTAAAATTATTATCTTCACTTACCTGCGCGCGCATTACTTTATCGTTAATTCTTAAAAAAAAAAAACTACTACTAAACTATTTTAAAAAAGAGAAATCTTATTAAACATTGATTTATCTTTCTAGATTGAATTTCTCTCTTTACCTGTAATAATTAAAGTATCAGAGAGATCTTTTTCTCTCGTTATAATGATGAGATCTTTATAAGTAGTTTTATAATATACTATTATAATTTCCGTTTTCATAATAAGCTACTGAAATTTTCGCGTCCGGAGTATCCTCGCATTGGAGTACGTAACAATAATTAATCTCTGTAAAACTTATATAGCTCCCTCGTGATAGATGTTACTCGTGTAACTTTCCGGGATTAATAATAGGTAGAAACACGCAAGGTGTGTCGCAACCTCCCTTGGCTATGATTAACGTGAGATATAGTGCTCTCGCAGATAGAATTATCGGACGCTCCCGTAAATTCACGTTGCGTCTAATCGTACAGAATCCAATTCTCGTTGGACGAGCGAACGCCACGTAACAGAGATAAACGGGTAGCCGACGCACGTGCTGTGGACCGGTGTTATTATCGCAAGCCGGTTCGGCGATGATCATCCTCTAGAAAACTTGCTTCTTTATCTGTAACATTCGTCGCGCAAAAACGGAAAAACGAGTATTTAACCGTTTTTTTTTAATGCAGCCGCATGATGACTCAGTCTTGTTTTCTTTTAGTTTACATAACGTTTGATAACTGCGACGTTTAAAAAACGCCCGAGTTTGTCCCTGGTACATCAGAAGTTGTATGGAATATAATACATTGAAACATTAGTCTTTATGCAAAAGCAGTTTAGATCCTCGTTGAATAGAGTTCGGTTAATAACCAGTACGCGATAATCGGTGTTATTACTGTAATTCATTTATACTGCTTACATTTCATCTTTTTCTAATTTTTGCATAGAAAGAACGATTTTGTTTTAAAATGTCTACAAATTTAGATAAATACAGATTTGAAAATAATTGTGTTAAATATTAAAATAATTATGTAGAAAATTCAAATATGAATAATGCTGCAAAACATTTTGACGTACTAGCAATCAATTTAAATATAGCTTATTCTCTCAAACTTTTAGAGTAGAATAGTAGATATATCTCACTCTGAAGAGTGAAATCTCTCATTCTTAGAGATTGAAAATTTGAACTAGTTTTCAAAAAGAGTAACTCAATTTTCAATCTTCAGCGTGAGATTACACTTTAAAGAATTTAGAGGGTATATAATCATTTTGGTGGTTTATTATATAATATATAACAAATTGAAAATTATTTTCAGATCTAGTTACATTTTGAGATACTTCAGTAAAACTGTTCTTTTCGTGTAGAACTAGAAAAAAAATGAAGAAAAAATTGAATTTAGATTAAAATGAAAATTAGTCTACATTAGTAGAAAACGAGCCTTAATCTTTTTTTTTTGTTTATTAGTCTTTTTTTTCCTTGAGAGAAGACAGACACGTCAGACTTCTCGTGTCGACACGAAATACGTACGGCACGATTTGCCCCTGGTTTGATTTTATCGGTGGCACGACAAATCGCTCATAATTTACGTAATGCCGGGTGAGCGTTGTTAACCAGGTGCAGTAAGTTGCTTAGAAAGAAATTAGTTTCGTTCCAAATCAACAATCCATTTCGTCGAACAACTGAATGATGGAGATCTGTGAAGTTGGCATCCCTAAATGTGAATTTTAACAAAATCAACATTGCATTTGATTGTCCACTACTTGTCGACATTTGTCTACAAAAAGAATTTTTTGTTCACTCTCCATTATAAATAAAAAAGTGTAGCACCCCCATGTGAATATTCTTCCGAATTATATACAGGAATCGTTTGTTTACCGTGTGTATACGTTTATCCGTCATTTTCATTTATCCATATGTCAAAAAGAAGTTATAAACAAATTAAAGTTAAAAAATTCGTCACCGTACACGTATAAAGTGCGTATATTTCCTAATTATATACGTATCGTTTGTTCACGTTACGTATACGCATAATTGTTTTGTCCACGCATAATTGTCGTCTTTTGTCCCTTTGAAGACAATCTTCTTTCAGAAGAACAACATTAAATACGCATATAGAATAACTTTAACTCATATTCCTGAAAAAAATAATGTTCAAAATTTGTTCATAACTTTGTTTAACAGGTGGACAAACGATTCCTGTATATGTGTATCAAATTACTCGTGACGATGCTGCCTTTTAGGACATATAACGTTCGATTCAAAATTTTTTATATTTTAGTAGTTATGCACCTTCCAAAAATGGACTTTGGTGGCTCGGGATAAGAGACTTGTAGTGTCTCTCAGTTTTTGAACATGGCCAGAGACACTACCGCGTCTCCTGATATATTGTAATTCGGAAGAATATTCTCATAGGGGTGCTATAATATTTTTTTGTTTACAATTTTTTTTTGAAGGGTGGATAAAACATTTTTTGTATGGACAAATATTGGACATTCGAATGCAATGTTAATTTTGTCTAAATTCGCATTTAGGGGTGCCAACTTCACAGACCTGATGATCGGACGATTGATCATTTATTCGTTCGTTCGTTCGTTCGTTCGCAGCAAGCGGATCCAACGAGAGGGCATTGACCAGCGGTTGCGATCGAACTGACCTCATCAAGTAGCTTATACACACTGCTGGAACCCGTCGATACGCTAAACTCGTCGAATTAAATTCTCTGGTGTTTTGATTCTTCTTTCCAAATTCGCGATTTTGTCCCAGGTCTTCAATGGCGCTGGGAGAAACGCACATTCAGCGTCGAAATTAGCATAGCTAGCTGGTATTAATTTTTACGATTGTCATTATTCGATACACAACTGTGTGATTTGTGTATATATATAAGAATGAATTCAGATAATATGTGTTGGTTCACGTTTATACATATATATCTTTCATTAAAAGGTTTTATTTTAAATTTCGCGGCATTTTGTACCTATTAATAGATGAAGTTGTCATATTTGACAATTATGGAGTAAAAATTATGCGGTTAATAACAATGGATCGGTATTGGCTTGAGCAATGCATAGAAATCGTGAAAACTTACTATTTCTAAATCTTTCACTAAACACGGTGAAAATTTCACGGAGGAGTTCCCTAGACGTGTTATTACACGTAATGGAGACTTCATTTGGCCGCCCATCAGATCGTATAAATTTGATACTCTTGAATTTTTTTTTAAGATTGTGTGAAGGATAAGATTTACACAAATCTTGCTCCGCAAACGATTCAGCCGCTCAAAGATAATATTCGAATTGATGCCGAAATTGAGCTGCAATTGTGCGAAAATATGATGAAAAATTTCCAGAAAAAAAAAAATCATTTGTAGGAAAAGTCGAGGCCGCCATTTGATTGATATTGTGTTTCACGTTTAATCGCACAATTTGTGTACTTTGGATTAGATTAAATATATCTCAACATTTTGAAAAATTTATTCGTTTTTTTTTTATTAATTTAAAAGGAAATCTCTTAATGGAAGAATGTGTTTCCTAAACATGTGCTACTTCGAAATGTCGACGAAACACGATTGACAAAAAATCATTAGTGTGTGTGTGTGTGTGTGTGTGTCTTTATTCTAATTTATTTTTATTTTTATTTTAATCTGCTATTATATTTTTATTTATATTACGTAACTTAAATTTTCTTTTTTTTCATTTTCTGCGTTTTTTTAAATCGTTGTCAATAAGTGCTGCTCCGCCAGCTTAGATAGATAGAAAAATTCTAGGAAGTATTAAGCGGCTTATTAACTTAAAGCCTCCACCGCCGCGTCGCGTCGTCTCATTAGTCAGCTTTCCTGACGTTATTCTCTCGATTATGGCTTCGCCGCTATAACGCGTGATAACGAAATTAGCGTCGGTGCGCAAAACCGACCGCCCCCGTCTTTCCTGATTGCTCTCAGAGGGAACGAGGAGGAAGGGGAAAGGTGTTAACGGCACGCACGCATAAATGTTACGCAATTCTCTCCATTAATCACCTGTACCTTACACGCACTTCTCTGTAGTATCGCTTTGCGTTAATACGCGGTATTATGTAATTTAAATTCTATCGATGATTTGCGCAACAAGAAGAAGAGGGACGAGAGAAAAGGAGAGAGAGGGAGAGTGTTTGCAGCTTTCCTACATTCGCGTTAGAACGATCATTATCGTGCGCGGGCGGACGATGGTTCACCGCCTCCAATTTTTATTGTGCAACAAAATTGCGGACTGCGCGTCGATTGTCTCTGCGTCGCGCACTTCTTGGCGTTGTGGGCGAGAATAAATGATCGTACGTGAAATCAATAACACGATCGAAAAATTGTTGGCGGAAACATAGAATACATTCTAACATGCGATTTTTAAATTGAATATATCCCTGCGACACATAAAAATGATGCAGTCCGTTATTTGATTGAAAGTTATTTTTGTTTAAGAAAAGAAAATATTTTGAACGATATCATAAACTTGTATACTTTTTTGCGGGAAGATATTTTAATTTTATGTCGTAACGCTCATTCTTCTAAAAAAAAAATATCGATAATGATTATTATCTGAGCTTTTTTTCTTTCTCATCTAAAATTTTACCATCAAAATTCTACCATTTTGTGGTTAATGTTCTTTTCGATAAAGACTGCTCCCTTAGTTTCATTCTATTCAGTATAGATACAATTTATGAACGACTAAAAATTCTAGTTAATAAAAAAACCAAGACAGCATAATAATAACTCGCTATTTGAGACAATCCTAATTTACCATTTCGTATATTATTCAACTGTCTCCGATCCATTTAGAAATATAATTAAAGATTTATACTATAGACTTTAAAGCTTTTTCCACAAACTCATTAAAGTTCATAAGAATTTACTCCTGAATCATTCGCGTAAAAAAGTGGTTTATAAAATCTCCTGCAAAAATTGTAATGTCACCTTATGTCAGACAAACGGATAAACTGTTAAAAATCTAGAACTTTCCAAATTCACACTAATAGGAATACATCTACTAATTCTATTATTATCGGTCATAGAATGTAATTTGATTATGAATTTGAATAATGTGAAAATTATGGATAAGGAAAAAACGGATATTTCAACAAACGCTTTTGTGATATCGGAGTTATTAAAAGACAAAAGAATAATTTGAATTTACAAATTGACATCGAACGCTTAAATCATCTGTTTTTAATAGTCTGTAAACAAACTTTATTTGACCTGTAATGTTTTTAAAATTGTCTTTTAAATATTTATTCATTTTAAGTACTAACTTTCATCTGTGTTGACCGTTTTCATATAGATTCTTCACTAATTTATTACTTTTTAATGGTTTGACTGTCTTTTGATTGATTTTTAATTTTATTCTCCTGACTTGACTGCTATTGGTTCCATCATACTAGTTTTTGTCACAATTTACACATGCTACGACGTTGAGGTGAGTTGAAGTTCTTATTTGTTTCACGCTTTGAAGAAGAAAATTTTTTCTATTGAAATACATTTCATACAAAACATTACATCTTTACTACATGTAAAACCCCTGGCACACAATCGTCATGGTTAACATACTTCAGATATTGTAATCTAATTCTGAAACTTGATCATATTATACGCACAGTCTGAAATGTTACTAAATGATAAATCGAAAATTTATCATTTAGTAAAATTTAAAAACTACTACAAAAATAATTTCACGGTTTCTTTCTTCATTCTATGTTCGTTGAAGATAGTTTGAATGTGAGTTGAAACGTTCTTGAATGTAATTATTCAATATATTAGTTTGTTAATTGAACTAATTCGCACATCGTTTACTGCACTCGTCTCCTAATAGTTCAATTTCCTTTTATTGTTTTTGATTGAAGAGGAGCTCAATGGAGTACTGAGAAGCACATGATGCGGTGAAAATACAATAATAACCATAAAGTAGTTCTCTCTCTTTACTGTAATATTCGAAACATTTTTTAACACAATCGATCTTCGTGTATGCACATAAATGCGTAATTTTTAAGGAATTAGTATCTACATATATAATGCGGTGCCTCGAAGATAATGTCCATCTCCATTGCTGATGTCTCTATGAAAAGAGAAATTGGCGATTCAACTAATTAATCGCAGCGTCTGTTACTTAAGGAAAAAAATATCAATCTCCAATTTAATTCACACGCAATTAATGCGAATTTCAGAGCGAAGCCGGCTGAGCCTGCAGCACCAGCATCCAGAGCAGTGCCGAGCGCGGGGCGGAAAAGGGATCCGGTCGTGTCGCTCTTCAGCGCGAGGAGACCGGCGAGAAGAGTCGTCCAAGGAGGCAAGACGACCAAGTTGGGGGACCAGCAGCTAAAGTGAGTCCTCAAGCATGGTTTCCCGCGATCTCGCATTCATCTGTTGTAAAGAACCGGGAAAGAGACAGACAGTGAGATACAGAAGGAGAGGGAGAGACGAGAAAAAGACGCCGCGCCGCGCGCGAGATGCGCCCGTTCGTCGCTAGTTCTCGCGAACGCGGGGTTCGACGACCTGGCGGCTCCTTTCCCCACGATTTCTCGATGCCACGCGCTGTATAAGAATTAAGGATATATGTCTCTGCGGGTATTATCTCCGGGTATCTCTCGGTTCTATTCGATTCACCGAGATTGTCGCCAGATCACTGAGACGAATGTCCTGCACTCTTGATGATCTCGACGAGACGCAGCCGTTTTATGTAACAGGTGAATTTTCACGAAGACACGATATTCGTGCGATTGTCGGTTACTTTTGTTTTCCTACTATCTTAATCTATTTAGAACATATCACTTACTTAAAAAAATTAAGTTTTCTAGAAAAGAAAAAGCTATTAATATAACACGATAGAAAATTATTGATCAATATCAATAACAAGGATATATTTATATTAACATATTAACAAGGATACATTAATATAATTAAATATAATTTTACTTATTTTTATTTTATCTTAAAAATTGCAACCCTTAAAAAATCACTTTCTAAAAATGTTTTGACGACTTTTTTACGAAGATACGTTAGTTCACTTTTAAGAGGAGGGGATTTTTTTTTTTAATAAGAGTGATATATACTGGAAAAGTCACAGTTAATCTGGGTAACAAGAGTATTACCAACATTCATCTGTCTTTGTCTGTTTGAAATCTGTCTATATGCTTGCACTAAATGGTAACCATTTGTTAAACTTTATGCAATACATACTTTATAATATTTAAATTAAAAAATATTATCAAAGACTTGTAGTCTGTAATGAACGCTTGTAGTAAAACAAACAAGGATAAATATATGTTGGAGACGATGTCAATTAACCATGGTACTTACAGTGTATATGTTCTAAGATTTTAAACACAATTTCAATTTTCTTTCGTTTGTCATTTTTTTCTCTTGAATTTTAATGATACGACACGTTATATTTTTTAACATCTATATACATATGTAGATCTCCTTGCTTTATGCCACGCGCGTTCACCAAGTGACCTCGCGATATATGTATCTCGTGTAATATTAAAGCTATTTCCGTGTCTGTCAATTTTTATTCCAAAGTCAACGCCATAGCGCTTGGCGGTCATTGAGAATTTGCTACATAAGTTCTATCTTTTTTTATCCTTCCTTAATCCTATGTTTACGCTTATCGTTTACGTATATCGTAAAGTTATATGAAAAATGTGGTTGGTCGACGCGTAATGATAAAAGCGTTTTAATTGGCGTCGTATTATATTTTTGCGCGAAATCGACAGATCGATCTTACGTCGAAAATATGCTTGGCCAGTTTGCATGTCAATTTTTCATTACTGATTTACAACGCAAGTTCAGCGAACCCAGACGTTACCTTTATAGAAATAAATAAATTGTCAGACTTGCTGGAACGAGTTTCAACGATAATGATCGACGACGTAATAAAATATACGAGGTGGCACGTAATAATGTATTAACTCGATGCATTCATTTAATTTTGTGACACTTACGAATATAGTGAGATCTCCATAAGACGAAGAAGAGAAAACTGCATATTTTTTCGTTTAACGTTAATGGATAGACAGATGAAAGTTCAAAATCTATAAGAAAGCCGTTGAACGGAAATTCTCGGTGTCTTTCATATTTTATTGTTAGTATAATTAGATCAGTTTTCTGTTGAAAAAAAGACAATTTTTTGAGGCTAAAGGTTATCGCCTTTAAAAATAATACTTTTAAAAATAAAATTTTATATATTTTTGCATAATATAATTTTTTTAATTATTTTTGGGTATATTAAAGTAGAATTATTAAATTAAGTCTTCCGCAACAAATTGAAGGTTTATAAAAATATTGCTTTTAGGATTGAAAATATTTATTTTTTGCACATTGTTATATTATAGTAACGGATTTTCTTAGCATTCTACGAGGCGCATTCACGTCTCGCGTGATTCGCATTTGCGCTCACTTTCTCTCATTTCCCGCTTCTCGGTGGCTGGATTTCACGAATCTTTCGAAATATCGCTCACCGATAAAAGGAGGCGGACAGCCGTGCCGCACGGTTTAAACCAGTTTAAACCTCGAGGCAATAATATTCCGATATCGAAACTACGTCATGTTTAACATCAGCATTTTCTACTTGCAGATCTTTGTTTTCTCAGTAGTCTAAATCACATCTTAATTTTAGTAAAGAAAATTCGTAGATATTTTTTATGGCAACTTGAGAAAGAAAATTAATGCGTCCAATTATAGATATATAGCGAAAGAAAAAAGTAATGGTAATTAGATTAGAGTATCTCTTTAGAGTTTTTTTTAGAAATCTTATAATATAGAGTGTATATAATGTCTTGTCATTATATACACTGTTAAAAATGAAATGTTATAATTGTAACATTTTTGCATGTCTCAGAAAGTCCACTATACATCTTTAAGTTAAAAGGGTATGTTAAGTTAGCACCCCAACTATAGTACTCAGGAGTTCTGATTAGAGTTCCCACTTCCTTTTGACGAGACGAAGAGTTCCCTGTAGTTAATAACAAGAGTTCCGCTCAATAAACATTTTTTTTATATTTTTTAAAAATGGGGTGCTAACTTTTTATCGAATTTCAAGGTGGAATAGTTCTGAGCGGCTTAATAGCTTCAATTTACGATTGCCTAGAGTTCCTGATATGTAAAAAAAATTTTCGAATATTAAAAAGAAAATTAAAAATTTTTGAAAAATTAATTTTTAGATACAATAGTTCTGATGATAATTTCTGCTTCTTTTTGACGATACGAAGAGTTCTCTATGATTTTTAATGACATATGCGCTTAATAATTATTTTTTAATAATTTGTTAAAAATGGGGTGCTAACTTTTTAACGAAATTCAAGGTCGCATAGTTCTGATCAGCTTAACAGAACTATTTTGTGAATACCTAGAGTTCTTGATACATAAAAAACATTTTTGAAGAATAATAAAGTTTAAAAAAAATAGTAGAAATCTTTGAAAATTTTTTTGAGAGTACCGAGTAGTTCTGAGTTGCGTTTCTTATAGTACTCGACGAGTTCTATCGAAAACTGTGAGGTGGAAAAGCGATTGGACCAACGGTTTGCAAGATACAGCGACATTTGTC
>NW_017276192.1:1051707-1240414 GCF_001594065.2 Cyphomyrmex costatus
TGTTGATCTTCCGACAAATGTCGCTGTATCTTGCAAACCGTTGGTCCAATCGCTTTTTCACCTTACAGTTTTCGATAGAACTCTTCGAGTACTATAAGAAACGCTACTCAGAACTACTCGGTACTCGCAAAAAAATTCAAAGATTTCCACTATTTTTTTTAAACTTTATTATATTTCAAAAATGTTTTTTATGTATCAAGAACTCTAGGTATTCACAAAATAGTTCTGTTAAGCTGATCAGAACTATGCGACCTTGAATTTCGTTAAAAAGTTAGCACCCCATTTTTTAAAAATTATTAAAAAATGATTATTATGCGCATATGTCATTAAAAATCATAGAGAACTCTTCGTATCGTCAAAAAGAAGCAGAACTATTGTCATCAGAACTATTGTATCTAAAAATTAATTTTTCAAAAATTTTTAATTTTTTTTTTATTATTCGAAAATTTTTTTTATATATCAGGAACTCTAGGCAATCGCAAATTGAAGCTATTAAGCCGCTCAGAACTATTCCACCTCGAAATTCGATAAAAAGTTAGCACCCCATTTTTAAAAAACGTAAAGAAAATGTTTATTGAGCGGAACTCTTGTTATTAACTATAGGGAACTCTTCGTCTCGTCAAAAGGAAGTGGGAATTCTAATCAGAACTCCTGAGTACTATAGTTGGGGTGCTAACTTAACATACCCAAGTTAAAATTACAATTTTTTTTTAATTTCGAGTAGCATGATTTTTTTTATCTTTACGAATTCCAACGAAAAGTGGATAGGACTGTTTATCTGTCTCTGAATTTGAGTTCAATTCGAAGCATTGTCGGCATCAGGATGTCAGGCTCTTAGAAAGTTACTTATGAGTTCGTAGGAGTCGGCAAAACGACAGCTGAAAGTCCATTCTGTAATGCATTGCTGACAATCAGCAATGCATTACAGAATGGAGTTTGATTTGATTTATATTTTTCTGAACATAGGGACCTTAAATATTTGTGTCATGAGGTAGCATTATTTATTCAATTCGCAACTGTAGAAATTGAGTGTTATAGTTGTATTAACAAAACATATGAAGAAAAAACATTTTGATCATATATTAATTATAATTCTGGTTATGGTAATTTTTGATTATCTCACTTAGAATATTTAAAAGATTTAACTATAATATAAGTTGTAGAAATGAAAACACCAATTAGAGACATTATGTATTCATGATGTGTACATGAATTCATAATTAGATGTTAGTGTTGGTTCTGATCGGTATTTTCTGTGACTTCTGTACACTCTGAGAAACATTTTTAGTTGAATAGACGAACGAACCACTAGAAAATTGATCATATTAATCTAAATTCTAGTCATCTCAACTAGAATTATACTAGATTCAACTAGAAAATTTTGATTTTCCATTTTCAACTAGAATTTCAATTAATGCACTAAACTTTTTTTGTTAGTGTAGAACCTTTTATTTCTTGCTTTACCTACACGTAATTTGTATCTTTATAGTTATTGAATTTATCAGAATTCCAATTAATGCAATCAAACTTTTCCAATGAGTGAATATGTCGCATTTATCTTTAGCCTTTAAAGTTCTTTGACTTTGTTCTATCATACATAATGTATGTATCTATCCTATATAAATTTAGTATTGCAAATTTGACATGGCATACGCTGCATTAATTGCCGGTGTAATGGATTTTTTGTATGTCTCGTTAGTCGCCAATGCTTGAGCGCTGATGTCCAGTACGCGTGGGTCTCAGGCCCATCGCTATCGACGACCCACTCTGGCAATAAGATCGCCATAAACACACACACACACACACACACACACTCCCTCTCTCTCTCTCTCTCTCGGCACTCCGACCCACATACCCAGTGAATGAAAAGTCAATGGACGGCGCGACGCGCGCCGGTGCGTCCGCCACAATTTGCGCCGTTCTCGCGGAAAACCGCGAGATCGAAAGGACACGCACACGTCACGGATGAACTTGTAGAGAGCCGCGGATAACTGAATTTTTCTTGCAAAAGCAGTTCTAAGCATGTGATACGCCAAGTAGAAATTCACTTTTCGACGTAATATGTTGCAATCATTATTCGCGACGTCTGGATTATTATAGGTAACAGTTTAGATGTTGGCTGCATTTGCTTCGTCAAAAATACTCTATATAAGATTACGCTCGAAAGCAAAATATGATTTTTAAATTAATTTTAGAAATATCTAAATTATTTATATTAAAACATTTAAATTAACGATAGAAAATAGCAGTTTATTTTTAAATTTCTTCCAATATCTATAGCTTGTAATTCTTTTGCAATGTTATTTATAATATTTGCAAGCTGATATATGCAGTTGTTATAGGAAAAATTTAAAATTAAACTATTTTATTACTACTTTAAATACTTTTATATAAATGTAGATGTTTTTAAATTTAGTTTTAAAATTGATAGCTATATTTATGATTTTTAAATTTCGTTTCTTCAATAATTTAATATATTATGTGTGTGTGGATAATTTCATCGATTGTCGAGTATTGAATTGGAACCATAACGAGATAAAATATTTTAACCTTGTATAGAGAGAATTAATTCAAAGCATTGCTGAAGGGAAAAGAAATTCGATAGTTTCGAGTCGTGTAATTAAGTGAAAAATCTGAGAAATGATTAGAAAGAGAGACAGTCATATAACATAAGAAATAGTTTTATTCAAAGGCTCTATTCCAAAGTGCGACGACATCCTGCGGCTTCAATGGTGTCTGTATCCGATTTAACGACCGCTGTAAAAGCGAATGACACAGTCGTAATGTATCGAGCATTTAAATGCTGTCTCTCGATTTAGTCGCGAGGCGAACAAGGCCTGACAGAGCTGCCACTGTGTGCCGAGCGATTAAGCGGTCGCCTCCGCCACGCGGAGGAAACGAGTGGCTCTCGAAAGGGTCTCCGGAGAAGGGCAAGGGCCAATTGACTTCTTTTGCATTCGAGAGAGAGAAAGGAAACGATGAGACGAGCACACGAGTGATGTCGCGTCATTTGCTCTCGAAAGAAATGCTACCCGGACCTTATCGTCACGTTTCTATCCGCGTGCCATCCACCAACTGGCAGACCTCGCTTTGTTGATCATCGTCAACTCCTGTACCTCTATTCTGTAACTCTTTAACGACAGTGTCGGTACTATTATATTACACTATCATTACGCAGGTATTATGGTATAATAAAACGGTTACGCAATAATAATGTATCAATGATTGCGTTTAGCAGACTCAACAGTTGATGAGCTCGTTAGATCTCTAGTAGATGATGCTAGTAGATGATGCTAGATCTAAAATTTTGATAGCATGATCTAAAAGAATAATAACACCAATAACAGCGAGCGCTTATTCAACTATTATATCAAGTCCGCTAAATACGTCCAACATACTAACATTGTTAATTCATAAATACTAGGCTTCTTGAAACGCGTAGAGGCGTCAATTTTTTAAATCATGTTTTAATTTATTTATGTTTTGTGTGTGAATAAAATTTGTCATTATAAACTTAGACAAATTTTAAACACATAGAAAAAAAGATTTTATTGAAGTATCTAAAAGAGTTTAGTTATTGATTACAGTTTTGAAAATAATTTTGTTGTACCATCAAACTAATTACATAGAATGTTTAAATTTGATAACCATACTATAACAATTTTTAACATTTTAACAACTTATTTGAGCACTCTACATAATTGTTTTGATAGACCAGCTAAAAGTTGTTTTTAGATTGTATCTAGCTAAATTGTCAGATAATTTGAAACCGTTCTGTCCATGCTTAAAAAGATATTTTTGAAGTATTAGAGAAATTAAAAGAAATACATGCTTAAACAAATTTTTTTTCGTAATATTTTTGTTTGTTCATATATGCATAGGGTTAGTTCAACTTTGATCTCCTCTCCACTACCCTAATTTACGTGAGCACTTATAGATTAAGAGTTATAGAATAGAAGCTAAACAGAGAGAAACGATTTTAGAGGAGATCACTGCGCGCAAATTAGGCAAAGAAAATGTCTCTGATAAAAATCAGAGCGTGAAATACGAGTAATAAGTAGAACACGAGAAATCATATATTTTGAGCACAGTGCCTCATGACGTGCACGTGCATATAATGTGATATACAACTGTTATAATATTTATTTGTCGAAGAACATTCACAAAGCAATAAATATGACGTTCTCTCTCTCTCTCTCTCTCTCTCTCTCTCTCTCTCTCTCTCTCTCTCTCTCTCTCTCATCTCTTTCTCACTCTCGTATTCATTCGACCTCTTATATTTCCAATTTCTACCTGATCCCGTGTGTTTCTCAAGAGAGAACAAAGGAAACAATCCTTTGTTCCCAAACAATTTTTTTCTTATCCTTGAGCATCTATTTTCATAGATGTTCGTCGTCTGTAGCGCGCGTAACTCATCGTCGCTTTCTCTCTCATGATTATGACAATTGCATAATTTAATGTGCGATCCAAAGACATTTGTCTCTCTCTGATCATAAACACCTTTATGAACTGAATGACATCAGCGGTTGATACTTTTCTCGAACAGTCGACTTGTATCCTACACCTTGCGATAAGGATATCTACTTATGTCTCGTTCGAGTGAGATAAAGGTACATATGAGCGAGTCCGAGGCCATTTGATAAAACGCAGTCGTTTCTTTTTCTTTCACATGCAGTCGGATACTTTCAATTAAAATGGAGTAAAATTTCGTTCCCGAGTTTTTTATTCGCCGAAACAACGTGATGCTTTAATAATTACAATAGCTTTCCAGCCTCTAAATAAAAGTTTACGGGAGCGATAAATCAATCGCGTAATTGATATAAGAAACAACACAGATATCACAAAACGAGATATCACAAAACGCCGTGATACATATATGACTGAACACTTTTTACGGTTGCAACATTATAAGGAGATCTTAAGATCGTTTTACCGATTATTTTTCAAATAAGCATTTTTTAATTGCCTTTATACAGATTTAAAAATTCTTTTTTACAATTAAAGATAAACGATAATGTAGTCCAAACTGGTTGATTTCATGCCAAAACGAAGAGTTGAAAAATTACAAATAATATTATCTTCTGGTCAACAATATTTGTTTTATGCACGAGTTTTATACTTTGTATATATATATATATATATAAAATAATCTTTCGAATTTAGGGATTACATAAACAAACAATATATTAAATTCTTAGAATTTATGTATATGTATATCTAGTATAAAAGATTAGTTACTTAGAGTATGTATGTGTGCGTACAATATTGATGTAGTAGTAGTGCGTAGTGACACGTAAATCGTGTTTGTGTAAGTCCCACTGAATCAGTAAAACGGACTTTAGGTTCTTCTTAAATTACGATTTTATTTTTTCCAGAATGAGGAAAGAGTAAATTTCGAACTTGAAGTATAAATTTATCGTGATTTTTTCGCTAATATAATTATTATAAGTCTAGAATCAAAGATGCTGAATTTAAACGTGCTTAAATTAGCAATGTCACGATTTCACATATGCAAATGTATTTGCTCTCAGGTAAGGCCACGTAATAAGGCTCACGACACGACAAACACTTTTATCTCGCACTGCGATTGCGATGTATAATTTTCATGAAACTATGCTCATCGAATTTGAACACGATCATGCACGCTCTGCATGAAATTTAAATCGTATCACAGTCTTTGGCTTCGGTATGCGCGCTAATAATTGCTTACGTGTCACTGTGATACGATATTGAAATATTAATAGCTGAATGAATAATGATTAATAAACAGGTCTGTAAATTTCGAGACATAAAGACGTTTTTCTTTTTTTTTTCTTTTTTTTTCGAAGGCCTGAATTGGCACGGCTTGATTATAAATTCGTTGATATCCGCCTAACATTTCTAGAAAGCGTGTTGTCCAGTAAATTTATCTCATTTAAGTTTATCGTTCAGTAAATTTAACTTTCACACCTCTCAATAAGGCTAATCTGTCAATATTTTCGTCTCTTTTCTTCAATCTTATAACTGATTAATCCTTTATATTAAACTTAACATATCATATCTCATGTATACTTTCAGGAAATCTTTTCTTTAAACAAAATCATTCAAAGTTGAAATATATAAAAATTCATTATTCAAGTTTTTTATATCATAAATTAATATTGAAGACTTAAACTGAAGTCGAAACTGGAGTCAAATACTTTTATTAAAACGTAAATATACTAAAAAGAAAATATGAATCAGTTTCTGCGTCGATTTCTAGCGCCCTTTATCTTTAATATTAATTTTGGAATTTTGGAAATCCTTGTTGCGATTATTTTTGTCATGTTAATTCGACATACATGCTCTATAAACAAATCGCGTATATAGATTATCTTTCAATTATATTTATCTTTATAAATAGGTGGAAATTTATACTCTGTCTCTAATGATCGAATGTAATGTGCTTTATTCTAACGGGTGAAAATTTCTATCGGTATTCATCGTAACGGAATCTCATCGAACGGTCCATGGATGCTACATGAGGGCACAGTGCCGTCTCTGTTCCGCGTTATCTCACCGATCGCACGATCAGACAGAGTTTCATGTCCGACTCGATCACTTCGTCTTCTGGACGTTATTTACCATCGCGAAAACTCATCGTCTCGCCATGAAAATCGACACCGCGTCCATTCGTACAGAGAGCAACCGTTGTTGTTTCATCTTTTTGATTACTTATATTGGGATCGAGCTATTGATAATTAAAATTATAGTGTGTGTGTGTGTGTGTGTGTGTGAGAGAGAGAGAGAGAGAAAGAGTTACCACATTGTTTTGAAATATATTGCATGTTTAACCACAATAACAAATTTATTTTAAGTCTTTTTGTAACATCATTAAATAATAGGTATATGTAATAATTAACTAATATCTAATAATTTATCGGAAAAAGATCAAGTATTTAGTAGTTGTTAAATAACACTAACGAAAAGACAAGGACGTTGAAGTGTGTAAAACCGGCTTGAATTTATTTTTGCAATTGAAATTTGTATTCGCATCAATTATTAGTTCTACTATTGTCAATTATATTAATCTTTTCTTGTGGTGGATTTAAGAATTAATAGATTTTATAAAATATTGATTTGATCTTTATAATAATTGTATCATGTCTACACACACGCGTGCGCGCGCGCCCATTCTCTATGAAAGTGTAAAAATTTTGTATTTATAAATTTCTTTATTACTCGTTTCTCATTTATTTCATATTTTTGTTACTGAATGTTGCTTATATTAAGTAATAATATTAATTTGATACGATTTAGGAGATCAGTACACACTCGGCAACTCTTCTTTAAATGAACTGATTTAATTTAGTCAAACAGTCTTTTTTCTCAATGTTCTCTCAATGTGAGATATTTTTGCAGAGAGCAAAATTTAAAATTTTGCATCGTCAAAACGCATTGTGCGGGGAAATCTGGCATGTTCCGAGCACATTTTTACTCATGACTATTGGAGCGACTCATATACCCGCTGACGAGAGAGAGAGAGAGAGAGAGAGAGAGAGAGACCGTTGCCGAAGAGTGTCGTATTTCCGTCGACCGGGTCGGAAAAACGCATACCGGTTTGCCCCGGGTGGAGGTTCGGTGCACGTGCAAATGCAACCGTGTTAGGCCCTCGTCGGCATGTGCCCTTGCAGGATATGGGGCCTCGTATCGTGGACGAATGATTTTACCGCATATGCAACGTCTTCCTTTCAATTCTCTTCTTCTTTGTCGAACTGTATCCAGCTTCTAATTTTTATTTTACAAATTTATTTGAAAAAATTTATTTTAACAATTTCATATTTTAAAAAAACACTTAAAAATAATTTCTTTGAAATAAAGTTTTGTAAAATAAAAAGTAGTTTGATAATAAAATTGTTAAAAGCGTGACGTAGTTTGACAAAAAAGAATAAAATTGAAAATTGTTTCAAAAAAATAAATTTGTAAAATAAAAGATAGAGATTCTCAAAAATCATCCGTGTTGACTTTATCATAATTCTTTCATGTAATATTCCGGCATCAATGAATTTTGTAACCATTTAATGTTCTCTGTATATTCTCCTCCTAATTACGTCTAGTACAATGTAGAAGTTAGAATTATGATATATGTATATATAAACAGATTCACGTTTCAGCCGCGTGTTTAAAGTTCTGTTTCATTTTGATTTCTTATTTACTTTATTATTCTGATAAATTTTGAGAAACCTCCTTTGTAAAACCAGCACTATTAGTCATGTCTTAAACGATATCATAAATACTTTTACGACTGACGCATCGATAATAACTAAACACGACCGATAGCAATATCTGCCTGTCATTCGACCATCTAGCGAGCGATAAACAGTTAGGTTTGACGTTTCGAGCATGCCATTCCATCCTACTCCTCAGCGAGCTCCAATAAAAATTTCTTTGTTCTTCTCGTCTAGATACAGTTACGAGTATTCATCGAGGCGAAACTATACATAACGTGCATAATACAAGCATATAAAGCATATGTAAATTTAAATATTTTCATTTTAAATTTGAAAACCAGATTGATTGAGATGGTTGCGTCTAAACTGATCGCTTAGCAAAATATTGATAATTAGGGAAATTTATAAAATTTTGTCCGCGAGGACAGTTATGGAATTTTCAAGTTTCGTGGCAACCTTGATTTAAAAGCATGGCTGCAAATAATGAGAAATGTAGCTATAGAATGACAAGAAAAGATTTATCTACCTCACGTCTGGCATTGCGAAGGCAAGGAGACCTTTCGGCCACTGGGTACATACCATATGTCGACCGTATGAGAAAACTGGTCGACCGGTGAGACGTCTGCGGATTCCGTGTGGCCTCCTTAAGCAGCTCCTCCGCTTCTCTCTCTTCCCTTCCCTTCTCTTCTCTTCCCTTCCTTTCTCTGATATCGTGCCATCCTCGATGGCGACGAGGCGCGTACCCGTTCCCAAGAGTTCGACGCCGGCTATCCCTCTCGTTCCACCAACCTACCCGGGCAATTATCTCTCCCACTCTCCTTCTTCTTTGATCGAAAATCGACACTATTCCGAGTGATCGAAGCGCGTCAAAGGGCAATCAATCGTGTACCATATAGCAACCACTCGGAGATTGCTAATTCACGATTGATACGATCGGCTCAACCCTTTCTCCATGTTATATGTGCGTACACAGCTCACACACAATGTTAGCGATTAGTTTAACGAATCCGCTAATTGACATTAAGCAAATGTATTCACTCGAATCTCGTTAACGGTATATGACACAACAAAAAAATTAAGCAGGGAAACGTAAGCAATAATCAAATCGACATTTCAGACTTGCTACTTGTTTACGTTATTGCCTTGCGTTCTCTGATGTGATTGGTCGATTCGTTTGCTGCACTTACGCCTTATTATCGTTTTTGAGTGCCATAGCATGTAAGAGTCTAAGATTTGAAAAAAATCTTCAAATTAATTGAGATTAATTAACAAGTCAATAATACAATGTTGAATTTTCCAGAAGCCATAAAAAGTGCGCGACTTAAAATATTCTAAAGAGAAAAGAATATGTCTAGTAAAGAGATAAGGAATTGATAAATATTTAATATGTATATTAAAGATATAATTAGCAATGACAATTCGGCGCGATAATTGATGCGCCGAAAATTTTCAGTGTTTATGGAAGGATTTATAATATTTATCCAAATTTTAGTCTGTATATATTCTATACGAAACTCTATCATTAAATGTAAGAACGCGCAAACTAATATGTTTATATATGGAAAAAAACGACTTTACTGAAGTATGTAAAAATTTAAATAGATACAAATCTGAACATAATTTTGATGGACCATGAAAATATAATTATGAAGGAAACTCAAGCATGATGAGCAATGTTGTAAAAAGCTTTGACATTCTAGCAATCTACTTGAGCATCCTACATAATTATTTTGATGGTCTAATGAAATTAATGTTGGCTTTGTATCTACAATTTTAAATACTTGTGCAAAACCGTTCTGTATTACATTTCATGTCCATATCTACCAATGTAAGTAATTTTAATCTCGATTTAATTTACTCTTTGCTTATTTTTAATACTAATCACGGAAAGAAACGAGGTATTACTCTGAGGTATCTAAAAATTTTTAGGTAAATAAGATCTGTAGAGAATTTTATTGGACCATCCAAATAATTATATAGGAAACGCAGACGTAATGAGTAATGTTGCAAAAAAGTTTCGATATTCTAATAATCAGTTTGGGTGTCCTACATAATTATTTTAACAGTCCAACAAAGTTGTTCTTAAATTTGTGTCTAGTGAAATTTTTAAATACTTTGACAAAATTATCCAGTCCGCGTAAAACAAAAAATAAAGATGAAATAGAGTAAAGCAGGTGATAAACCATAAGAGTTAATCTATATTGGTAGAAATGGACATGAAAGATTTACATTATAGCCACGTGTGGCTCAATTTGTGACACTATCTGGTACTATAGTAAATTTGAGTTTCACGCATCCCACGTGCGTCTATAATCTCTCGATCTGCAGGACAAGCCTATTTCGCGAGTGGTCCGTGTGAATTGCTGCGCTCTTTAAAAGGCGACGCGCGGATCACGAGGGAATTCGCGACGAGAAGAATTCTTCAATGGCCGACGAATGCGGCGGTCCAAGTACGTACGACCTCTGGCTGCCTTTACAACTCGTTGGCCCTTCGTATAGTCCGGCGAGGCGGCCGCCTAAGAAAAGCCTTGGTCGACTGAGAGTGGAGAGGAGAGGAAGTGGGACGGGACAGAATTATACGGGAGGGGGTGATTGTCGGCTCGTATGTTCAGTACTCGATGCACCATCGCACGGTATGCGTCGTTTCTGGTGCTCCACAGCCGATTAAACCGAATTCTCATCGAAAAGACGTTTCTCAAACACGTCGTTCAGAGCATCGTCGTGATCTCCGAAAATTATATTAGTATAATCGGTTGCAGCAAAAATATTATCTAAGAAATACATTTATAAAAGGTGAACGACGACTCCTCTTGCTTCGTTAAATTCCAACCGTTTTCAAGGAACCGCGTCTCGTCGACCGTCCTCGACTCGCGCGAGCGTCGTCCTTGAGGATCCTTGAAAGGTCCGCGCCACCGCAAGGACACTCGGGCGTCCTTCCGCGGCGTGCACGGCGAAACATCTTGGCGGTCGTTGGCCGAATCCAAGAGCAACAAGTGGTTGCCACGCAACGACTCGTCGGTCACCGGAATTGCCTCGTTCCTCCCGTCGTCGACAGAGGATCCTCAAAGGAGAAGTGGAGGAGGAGCTGCGAGGATTCTTCGGCAGATCGAGGAAGAAAGTGGCTCGAGGCCATTCGCTTCACGCACGAATATTAGAATTCCTTGGCGAGAGTGCGCGCCACACGATGCGGCGATCGCTTGTCCGTGTCGTGTAACGTCGCCGTCGCCATCAGCGCGTCCTGGAACGGAAGGATAACGAGAGAAAGAGCCGGCTTCTGGGGCCGTCGTACCAAGACCTGAAACGCGAAGATGCTGCTCGGTGAAATTGCCGGAGCAACGGTCCTTGTGGTGCGACGAAACACGCTGGTGGGAAGACGCACCTGGATGCGTTCCGAGATCGAGGGATCGATGTCGCGCAATGGACGTGGGAACCTGATTAACGTGCTTTGATGCATCGACGTATAGATCGAGTGGCCTGGGAACTGTTCTTTAGCAAGAATATAAGTTTCCCTACCTGCACGTGAATACCTGCGAGAATTGACTCAGTTCAAGTCGATCGTTCGCGTCTATCTGTGCATGGATACGCGCTCCTGTACATTTAATAACTCTTGCGCGGAAATGACTGAGTGATCTATTAATGACCTCCGATTATGCAATTATCCTCAAAGTGATACTAATCGCGTGAATATGGATTAAGTGATCTCTATGTGGATCGATAATAAAATTTTTAAGTAGGAGTGTATTTTGGAATACGCCTCATTGCGGAAGTGTTAATCTAGATTTGCTATTTTTCGCGTGAATTTATAGATAGATATAGATTGAATGTACGTGATTTCTACGTGGATCGATAATAAGAGTTCTATAAGCTTTCATAACTGTATATATACTGTCCGAGTGCTTTCGAAGAGATCTTTTTTTTTTTTTTTACGTTATCGCGTAAATATGTGAATTAATAATTCCCATATATTAGATTAACAATAACAGTTTTAATAATAGATAAACTATCGGAGTGCATTCTGAATTCAAAGAAATCTCATTGCAAAAGTGTCATCTAAATTTTCTATTTTTTGTATTAAATGATTCCTATGTAAATTAATAAGAGTTCTAAGTAGACTATTAGAATGCATTTAAATTTCGAAAAAATCTCATTGCAGAAGTGATCTTCTGTTTTTTTTACACGTGAATGTGACATGGAAAAGTTATGTATTGATTTAAGAAATATTTTTTAAAAAGAATTGACATCCTTGATGACGCACATGCAGCCTCCAGAGCTCCATTCAATCGTCTCACCGCAGGCCGACACCGCGCGTCCTTTCAGGGAATCTAATCAGGAGACAGGATTGTCTATCGAACGCCCCCGCGTTCGCGATAATCGCCAGGAACTCGTATCCGTGACCTAGAGATGAATTACATTTCGTTACGTCGTAATCGGAAGAGAAACACAACAGTATGACAGTCGTGCCGACTCGTTGGTTTTTTCTTCTTCGTTCTGGAAATGCTCGTTAACGAAAACGATCAACGACGTCATTGTTCGTTGACGACAAGAGCCACTTCAGATCATAGGCACTCTTCCTCGTCGATAAAACTCGGCTCATAAAAGAAAAGTCATCCGTTTAACACTTTCCTCTTCTCTCTCGAACTCTTCCCGAAGTGTTTTTCTCGTGTTACGAGAAACAGGATTGTTTGAATTACGCGGTGATCAGTCGAGTGACCATGATGAAGTTCAAATCGCTATTTCGCAGAGGACAGCCCAGTCAGCAGCAATCGGCGCAGCAACAGCAGCAATCGGCGTCGCTGCGGCAGGCGCCGAGCGCCTCCTCATTGGAGGCAAAGAGCGACGTTTCGCCGACCGGAAACAGCTGGGCCGGCTCCCTCAGCAAGGAGCCGGCCAGGCCCAAAGCAACGACAGCGTCAAAGGGCCCTGTCAAGGTCTCCAGGATGCAGGAGTTGGAGCGCGAGGTCGAGGCCCTGCGTAAGGATCGCACGCGTCTCGAGGCGAATCTGCGTGACGCGGTTTCTGATGGTCAGAAGCTGCGTGAACTGCGTGTCGAGCTAGCTACTCTCAAGGTAAGCATCCGAAACATCGACAAATAATTTCTAATTATTTATACGAGCGACTGTTTAGCACAAACCTTTACATAAAATTCATAGCATTTTCAAGCAGTCTATGTTGCCGCTCTATACTAAGTGACGCATATTAATTGTAAATACTTTAAATTTTAAGGGATGATTCCTCGTACAAATTCAAGTCGCGAAAAAAACGGTTTACTTTCAAAGATTTAAGGATGTTAAAGTTGAAGGAAAAATTTCGTGTTTTTCCAAAATTTTGAAAACCACTCGAGTTAAGCATGATGAGCAACGATGCAAAAAGTTTTGACAATCCAGCAACCAGTTTGAACTTCCTATATAATTATTTTAATAGTCAAGAAAACATTATTTTCAAATCTGTATCTAACTAAATTTTTAAATACTTGAACCGTTTTCCGTGTGATGTCTGCAATTTGCATGACGATCATTCATAAAAATCGTATCTGTGTGTGATGTTTCTGCTAATTTGTGATTTCTTTAGAGAAACTTTACTTTAGGTATATATTCAAATTTGCATTTATTTATATAACATCGTAGTTGTATTTTTTTTTAATACCAAAATATCTAAACAACGTCGATTTATTTGAAAAGAATAATGTTTTATTTTTAGAGAAGTCATTTTTCTGTAAGGAATACGCATAGTATCTCGCTCATGAAAAGATATTTTTTCGAGTAAATTGTTATAAACTGAATTAGCGAGCTTTGAATTTTATAAGGAAAAATTACATTATGTGGATCGATTTAATTCTACAAACAAATTATTCGGAAAAATCATCGCGTGATTTCTATATTTTAGACTTTACGAAATATATTTTTGATATATATTTTACGTTATCTTCTAATAGTCTCTTAATTATTTTTTAATTATTCCTTTCGATGTTTTTCAATGTTGTATCATATTTTATTAAAATTAAAAGTGATTGTTTCTTTTTAAGCATTATTTTTCTTAGGTATGCAACGTAATTCGGAATATCTAAATGCGAATAATTTTATTTTGTTCTCGTATTCTCTCATCTTCAAGATTCCAAATTAAAGTAGGTCAACGGCAATTTAAAATCGTCCCGTAGAGACAGAAGGATTTAAATAACTTCTTTCCTTATCACAGACGCGAAAAGTCATATTATAAATAAAAACGTGTTTCCACGGACATTCTCCACATGATCCAGTATTATTCTGTAATAATGTCGTTTGTCCTTCCCCTCATTTCGCACTGCCCGCGACTGAAGCACGCTATTTTGGATACGTTTACTTTGATATGCAAGAGATGGAATCTTTTATTTTATATAATTAGTATCCATATATCTATATATAAAGCGCTTTGACCATCTTTAAATAAAACAATTTCAAGTATCTCTAATATCTTTCTGTATTAAAATTCATCTGCATCTTCACTCACAGATGGAGAAAACGACATAGTGCAATAATATTGTATATAAAGATGACAATTATACAAGTTTTATATGTAAAATTAATACGTGGAAAGAACAATTTTGCTGAAGTATCTAATAATTAGCTAGATACAGATCTGAAAATAATTTTTACAAAAATAGTTTTGTAAAACCATTACAAAACACATCAAAATATTATTACATAAGAATCTCAAGTATGATGAGAGCAATGCTGCAAAATATATTTGACATTCTAGTAACCAGTTTGAATATTATTTTATTTTGATAAGTCAATAAAATTTTTGTACCTGATTGAATAAACTATTTCATATAGTTTCAATAAGCTATCGCAACTGTATTGTGTGTTTATTTAACTATGTATCTTAAATCTCCCTACATATAAAATTGGTATAGTTAAAATTATAATTGCCGTCACTGCATTTTTCTGTGAATTCCGAATTATAATAGAACAGGTACATAGATTAATTCACACAGATGTAAAAGTTAATTGTTTTTTCCAAATTTGCCAGAATTAAACCAATTCGATATAATTGTCCTTTTAAAATTCAGTTTATTAGTTCATTATTTATTGTAGTTGCTAGAGGAAGAGATTCTCTTCGAGCAGTTGAAACGCGATATACATATCGTCGATACTCCATTTCTGTCGGTTGAGAAATAATAACGTGTGGAATGCAAAGCGCATTTAGCGAGTGCGTCGCAAAATGCGCTCGATGAATGATGAATTATACCGCGTTGTAGCGCCGCTCTGATTCATCTGTAGTTGACGTCCCGCATTAATTTCTTCCCTTCCCCCTTTGTGTCGTACCTGGCGTGTCCCTTGCACACGTGCATCCCTCCTTCTCGCGTGTTTTCGCAACCGTACAAGGAAGACAACGTGAGGCACGGTCGAGGACGACCAGTCGACTATAAAAATATCCGCTTTGCATCTAAATTACGGTTAAATAGATCGATCCAGTAAAAGATATCTCGCTATTTTGATGCTACAGGATGTTCCTAATGTAATTGATTTTTATTTTTATTATGTCTTGCGATCAATTCTGAGTCGATTGTTCTCCAAAATTTATTTAAATTATTATTTTAATTTTCCAATTAATTTTCTATTTAAGATTAATAAAAGCTACGTTGTTAATCTCTAAATGTGGAGTGTGGGACATCACTTTAAAGAGTAAAAATTGAACGAATCTTGAAAAAAAAGAATGGCTCAATTTTTCAATCTTTAAGAATGAAGCTTTCATTTTTCTGCAAAATAAGATTTACGTTACAAGTTTTAGAGAGTACAGCACTTCTCTTCTTGGTCAAATCGTTAGCATGCTAAGAATGTTCCAATAATTTACGTACTTGATGCAATTGATTTTTACATCTTCAGAGAGAGTCGACAGTTTCTCTGAAATTTATTCGAATTGTTTTTTAACACACGTCTGATATTTACTTACTTTAAATTTCAAACTATAATTTTTTTGTTGAGAAAATCGTGCTCTTTGTCTTATGCATAAAAATTTTGTTTATTTTTAATCACACACACACACAAAATTTTTTTTAAACAAAATATCGACTCCAAAATGTTTCTCATAGAATTTCTTACTTCAATATTCTACGATAAACTGTTAACACTGCGTGAAAATAAAATTAATGATTCCATTATACATATATTATGTATATATTCCTTTAGGTTTTTTTATCTGCAAATCTTAACATTTTTTTGCCAACTAACCCTCCTTTTGATGTTTGTTTCATTCTAACCGCGTGAATGTGTAAAAATCTGTAGCTATTGTATCCTTGCAAAGACTACAAAACTGTTTCACGCGTAGGAGGCATCCCCTTGTTTCATTTCCCCTCTCCAATGATCGTTGCTAGAAACGATGTCGGTAGAGTCCTTTCCGTTAACACAATGACTGCAACCCGGTTGCATTTTTGACGCTGCGGAGAAATGAAAAATTCGCAATTCAATCAATTCTTACGTTCCGATCATCGCGAGCGGCCACAACGTCAGGAATCTGAACTCGGCGTTAAATAAATTATACCGGTTTCAGTCCCAGACTCGTGTAGTGTAACCGACGTAACCGTTAGACAGCGATAGAGTGACGAGAAGTGGCGAGGGGGCATAAAGAGTCGTTTTTGCGTGCTCGAAAACGGAGCCAGAGGGCGTAGAACGCAGCGGGGATGTTTACGCAGAAAGAGAGCCGGGGAGGCCGAGTGGATTCGATATGAAAAAGCGTTGCTTCTCGTCGCCTACGGTAAACCCCTGGCCCGTCTCGGAGTAGAGCTGTGAGCCGTTGCGTGTGAATCGCGAGCTTTGCGTGTGAACTGTACCGGCGTGTATCGTCCTCGTCGAATGCTCGCACGTCGTTTGACTCTAACCTCGAATCCGGATTGGCTCCATATCTCTTCCCCCTCTGGCCCCTTCGACGCTTGATATTTACGAGGCGTCGCGTTCTTCGCAGCGTCGTCGTTCCTTTTATTTTTCCCAAACAGAAGCAAGGTCGTGAATGTTATGAACGTCATCGTCGCCGCTTTCACGATTGTTTTTCAACACTTTTTTTTATCTAATTCCATCACGCTTTTTATGATCCTCTTCTTCTCGGAGTGTCGCATGAGAGACTATTCTAGTCCCTGTTTGCAAAAAAGACTATAATATAATTGTTTAACGTTGATTTACAAATATTTGTAATTAAATAATTAGTATAGTATATATACAGAGATGCTGTTTTGATATACAGATACATTGAAATCTGATTTTTCTTGAGATATTATATTCGTATCTTAAACCGTTTTGTTCTATCATTTTTATATGAGTTGTCGAACAATGGTTTGCACAATGTATTTGTCACTTTGATAAACAGGAGCAGCATAGTCTGGAGCTAGAACGTCTTACTGAAGAGAACAACGCTGTTCGTGCTCGTCTCAGGGACGTGGCACACTCTCCACTGTCAGATTCGGAGAAACAGCAACTGTTGCTAGATGCTTCAAGACTTCATAACTCTGCACCAGCTTCCATCGCCATTCCTCAGGATGATGGATCTGCACACAATACCAGTACACCTCAGGAAGGAGCTCAGTGCACCACACCGGACTGGGACAAGCACTCCTCCAGCTCGATGTCTGAGATTTCGGTTGCATGCTTGCAGGATAGGATCCTGCAAATGGAGGAAACGCATTATTCCACAAACGAGGAATTGCAGGCGACTATTCAGGAATTAAGCGACTTGCAGGTACAATTTTATCCAATAATAAATGAAAAAGACACTGCATGGAGATGAGAAGAATTCTTTAACGAATTAGTATTGATTACGCAGGCACAACTGACAGAATTACAAGCAGATAATGAAAGGCTAACCGAGGAGAAAGGAGTTCTTTTGGAGTCATTGTGCCGTCAGACAGAGAAGCTAGAAGACTCTCGTTCCAAGGTTGACACCTTACAGGGGTTACTTTTAAGAGAAGAACAACCACAGGAAGCATCTAAGGGTTATAATACAGAAAGGGAACAGAAGCTTGTAGACCTCCTGAAAGTGAGAGTACTAAATTTATACGCGTAAACGTGAAATGGCAATTGATTATTGATTACTCATTGTGATTACAGAGTGCGCAAGAGGAACGAGAGACTTTACTTCAGAAGCAGGAAGAGTTGACCAGTGAACTGAAGAATTTGAGAGCAACTGCTGACGCTAGTGCGGTAGAGACTGAGCGTCTGACGAAATGCGTCGAGTTACTAGAGGCATCGGTGGACGCGGCGAATATCGAACGAAAGCAATTGGACATGGAATTGGCAGAAGCTAGGCAGGAGGGGGCGAATCGAAGTATAGAAATTAGTAGATTAGCGACTTTGTTGGAGAACGCACGCGCAAAGATCGAAGAGTTGGAGCAATCGAGGCAGCTGGAAAATAAGAGTGAAGCGGATGAACTGTTAGACGCGGCCAGAAGGGAGAAAGATACGCTCGAAACGCAAGCAGCAGCATTGCAGGAACAGTTGGCACGTTCACATTGCGACCACGATCGACTGAAAGATCAGTATTCGCAGCTTCAGGAAGAATATAAAGTACGTTTGTTTTTTTTTTTTTATTTTTTATATATGTAGAATATATATAAATTTTCAACTTTTCAAGAAATTTTGATCGAAAAAGCGGCTGGTTTTCTTTAAAACTGTGAGAAATATAGAACTACATTTTTTCATTTGTAATAAATAAAGAAGATAGTTTTTATGCATATAAAATTTTAGGTGGCTCGCAATAACGCGAAATCCGCCATAGACGACTTGGAGTACAGGCTGAATCAGTTGAAGGATGAACGGTTATCTGTGAGCACGGAACTGCAACTTGTCCGAGACTCCCTGGCAGAATTGCAGACGCAGTGCCAACGGCACCTGGAGGATAAACGAGAGCTGAAAGCCGCGCTGAGCGAAGCACAACGCAGAGAACGCGAAGCGCAAACGCACCAGTATGAGTCGGAGCGCGCGTTGGCTGACGAACGTAAACTGAGACAGGAGGAAAGCGCGGAGTGGGAACAGTTCCAGACAGATTTGCTGATGACTGTGCGAGTTGCCAACGACTTCAAGACCGAAGCTCAGAGCGAGTTGGAACGCGTGGTCATGGAGAACAAGGCACAGAGAGATAAGCTGAGAGCGCTGGAAGCACAACTTGATAAACTTAATAAAGGTAAACAAGCGGAAATTGTGGATTTCTCTTAAAAGAAACAGAAGCTGTTATGTGATAGTATATTGTGATACGTGACGAACGTACAGGATCATGAAGACTTAATGCTAATACAATATATGTATATAAAAATGTATTATATAAAATGATATACTAACACATAACTCTCTATGAAGAAAGAAAACATACAAGAGGATTGTAGTAAATCGTCGGAAAAAAGGATAGTCTTTAATGCAACGGTATTATTTTAAAACAAATATTAATTTTCTTTTCCTGTTTTTTTTTAATTTTTTTTATTTTATTATATACATAGCTATTGTGTGAATTTTATTAATTTTATAATTGTTCCCTTTTTCCTTAATCGGACTGCGTACTAGATAGCACTGTAGCGAGTTGCAAAACACTCGATGATGTCACTAACGGAAGTAAAGAGAAAATAGCGAGTGTTTTGCTAAAGCGTGGTCGGATGATTCTAAAGAAGCGATACGATACGAGAAAGCACGCATTACGAAATAGCTTATTCAAAGCAACGATGAGCGATTGGGACTCGCATAAAACGAGGCTTGAAGACATCAATACTGCGAATCAAAACGGACTCAATTTATCGAATAATAACCTGGCTATAACAGCGGGTACGTCAGCACTCGAGGAAACTGTTAAAGTGGAAGACAAATTAATTTTCAGAGAGAAGATTGAATTCGATCCTACGAATCGCATCGACAGTAAACATACCGACGAATGTACTACAGATGGAGCAATCAAATATTTAACGAATGAAAATTCGAGACAATTAAAAGTCTCGAAGAACGAATCGTCAAAGTTCTATTTGAACGACTTTGAATCGGATAAGGCTCATAATTCATTCGATAAATCTCCAATAATCACGAAAGATTATCCGAAACTGTACATTACCGTTACTGATACATCCGATAAAAACGCGGTGGCCAAGAGTTCCTTATTGAAAAGCATTCGTAGTATTCAAAACGCTAACGGAGGCTTATACGGCATTAACATTTCCAATAGTCGATTCTTCGTACCAAAAGATTATATATTTTCTGGTGTGGAGAGCGCGATGAACGACCTTAAGTTTGAAGTCGATCCAGAAATGGGAAGGTTGTTGCAGAGAAGTTACAGCAATCCGCAAGTCAGCAGTTTGCCTTCTCCAGTCAATATCGAAATAAATCCGTCATCTCTAGATAATACAATAGCAACAGCGGAAAATTTGACTGCTGGGAGCAACTCGACGAAACTACTAGATTCAGACCTTAGGAATATAAAATCACTTTCAGATTCCGTGTGTGTAATATCAAAAGAAAGCGACAAGGTTGAACAAAGGAAAAAACTATTTTTTAAAAGACCTGACTTAAAACCGAGTTGTGAAATTGACTCTATCTTGACTGAAACGACTTCGAAATCAAAAATGCTCGCAGATTCACAAATTAGAAATCATGCTGAATCATTAGATGAACTTGACAATCGTCATAGAATACACGAAAACGATAAAAAACTACTAGAAATGAAAGAATACGAGAATCATGAATCTTTTTTATTTAAAGAGTATGTAAAAAATGAAATAACAAAAGGAAAAACATCATACAATAATAATGACCAAACTATGACAAAATCTCTGTCTCTTGATGCTACACCAGAAGATAAAAAAGTTTTTGACACGATTGAAGATTCAAAAATACCAAACTCATCTGATAAAAATATCGAAATAAAATTGTCGAGATTAACAAAGAATGGAAATAATAAACGGGAGAAAATAAAGAGTTCTCATGATATATTAAACGCTCCTCTGATGAGATGGAAATCATATCCATTATTAACGCCCTCAGAAATCGAATATAAATCTAGATATTATTCATCGATTCCAGTTATTTCATCGGGCACGTCAAAAGACATTTTGAGTAATCTTTCAGAGAAAGAACCAGAGATTTCGGAATTGATCTCAAAATATTCTATTAACCAGAAAAAACAAGCTAGATCTTTGACATGCATTGAACAGTTGCAAGAATCAACATATTCAAATCTAAGCGAGACAAATCGATTAACTCGTATAAAATTCTTGCAAAGTAGCATACTGGCAAACGAGAACGATTTTCAGATCGAGAAAACGACTTTTTCCAAAAGTAAGCTCCGCACGACGAGCGAAAAACCTAAGGTGTCGCAAAATAATGCGCATTTGGAGCCGAATCAATCCTCACCGATGGGACGGACGTCATCCTTAAGAGAAAAATTTGAGACGATCGTAGAGGACGTGGAATTGATGACGCTGTCGGGACAGCAAATGAGCGAATCTTACGACCGTAAGTCGCTCTCTTAATGTGGGAAACTCGTTTGTATCGCAAAAATTCGATCTATTGTCCGTCCTGATTTCTCAGTCCAAGCTAAGAATACAAGATTGGCGTATCTTCACATTGCTAGCACCTACATTGTGCCGCTCATGTTATCCCTTGGTTAACTGTTAAATCAGCTTTCTTTGTGTTTCTCGAATTCTCGATATCTTTACACGCTTATTTAAGTTTTTATCATGAAATTGTATTGTCCTTTCACTGAATTAATCCGTACGAGCGTGCTATCTTCCATTGTAAATTATAAGAAGACTTTCGAAATCGTCCAAGTATATACTACTCACCGATTACCTGTGCTTTATTTTATGTACAAACATTTATAGCTTATTGCTTTTTTATCACTTGTTCGAAGAATTATTTGTGTACGGCGATTCGCTGAATGCTGTAATGAATACTTGGAAATTCTTTCAGCTAACCAAAAAGTAATACAACCACCTACAAGGCCAGTCAGCACGCCGACGGAGACTCAACAATCCGTGCTGACGAGTGTGCAACAAGAGATCGCTGCTCGTAGGAAAGCGAATATTTCGCGTCAAGACTCGAGGCTTTCCGTAAAGTGCCTGATCGAGAGCATCGAAAATGCCACGAAACAAGCTAAAGCCGGTAAATATAATCGCACAATTTTAGAGATAAACGATTGTCAATATACAGTGACCACAACACTTTCCTTGAAATTATGATGTAAAATATATATATATATATATATATAACTGATAAAATATATTATTTAATTTAATATATTTCGGAAATAATTGATTTTACGATTTAGGACCTGGAAGTCGTAGCAGTTCTACATCGTCTCTAAATTCTATTGGAACTACAGATATCATGTCTTTAAAAGCTCCTCTCAGGGACCAACAGCAGATCAACAATTTAATCTGCACGGCGAATTCGACAAACAACAACAAAACGCAATCTACTATCACAAAAAAACCAGTGTCAGGTAATTATCGGTTAAAATCCCACAAACTGAAGAAGGTTTTTGTACCATAAGAGATAATCATATAAAGATAATCATGCATTTTAGAATGGGAGATTCTTGATACCTAATCATATGCTTTGATTGTTGACGCGCAGAGACAAAATCAACGCCTGTGGTTTTGAGTCCAGGTGAGCTGCTGGATTCAGCTGCTTTGAATGCCAAGGCGATTGACTTCGTACGTCGAAATAGCGTCACCGATCTATCGGAGCGTAAAGATCCCTTGTGTGGTTTAGTCAAGAATGGTGGATCCAAGCGCAACGCCTTGCTCAAGTGGTGTCAAAATAAAACGATAGGTTATCGGAATATTGATATAACTAACTTTAGCAGTTCCTGGAATGATGGCCTAGCGCTATGCGCGATTCTGCATTCCTATCTGCCGCGAAAGGTACCGTACGATACGTTGACGCCAGTCGAAAAGCGGCGGAATTTCTCGATCGCCTTCTCTGCTGCCGAAAGTGTTGGCATACCAACTACTTTGGTAAGTTAACTGATACTTAAATTATTCTTAAACGCATAAATTATACATATAATACGATAATGCATTTAAATAATTTATAAGATCATGTTTCAATCGTACAGTTATACATTTAATTAATAAGTGAAAATATAGATTGATAAAAATGAATAATATATAAATAAGAAAAAAAATCTTTTTATTTGATCAAAGCCTTTTGCAAAGATTTTAATATTTTTTTTCTATGTAAATTTTTAAATACAAATTCAAAACCATCAAATCAGCGCACAATTTATACAACTGAAAAATGTATTTAAAGATTTTGCATAGAAATATTATTAAGAACCAAAAGATCCGCTTTGACTGAATAAGGTTCTAGTACATCTAGCTTTGTTACAAGTATACATTCTCTTCTGAAAGTAATATAAATTATTCTTTCCACAGAACATCGGTGAAATGTGTCAACTCGAGCGACCTGATTGGCAGCAAGTCATGACATACGTGACTAGCATTTACAAGCACTTCGAAACGTAACTGATCACTTTCAGTGCATTACTTCTATTATCATTGCACAGGCGGCATGAGAGAGAACAATAGTATCTAGTCAAGCAAATTTTTATAATGAAGAAGGAAGCTATGCTGCAAGAAAGATTCTCAAAATTTGTCAAGGATCGCTGAATCAGCACTGCCTACGTAATTATATTCCTCTCTATGTGTTGTATATAGTTTCGACTCGAAGAATGTACAGGCCATTGGAGTATATATGCAAAGAATTCGATGGAAGACCAAACACCAAATGGAATTGCCGTTACTATGAGACTGAAAACATACATATACCACACGTACACAAGGCGGATGCGCTTTGTAAAGTACAAGCGAATTTGGGAAGAATCTTACGTATGTCAAATAAGAGGAGCCAAGAAATTATAAGCTTCGCGAGTAGTCTTCTGCAGACGAAAGTAGTCGCGAATAAAACTGCGCATGGTGTTCCTCAAAGATAAAGCTCGGCGTTATGCGTTCACGAAGAGTACACATGCATTGTAGTCTTTTGCACCGTTCTTGCAAAGAATAAATCGGAAATCGAGTATTTGCGTTCCTCTCGTACCGACTATTTTTGTACGTGTATTATTTTTCGAGAGACTTTTTGTAGAGTTTACAAAATACGAATGTACAGAACAAAGCGCCTTAATTTAAGAGATCTAATTTATTGCAATTAGTCGCATTTAGTGCTCTTACCAAGCAGAGAGGTCCGTCCCCTCCTCTCCTACTCCATACTCATGAGTAAATCGTTTTACGTTTCTACTCTTGTTAAGAAAAAAAAAAAAAAGAAAGCTCTAGAAGGAACAATTATGTCGTGCGAAGATTAAGTTCTCTGTGATATAGCAAGATAGCCCCGAGACAGAGATACAGACGTTATCGTTATTGCTATTACTATTATTACACTATTATCGCTATTGATATCGTCCTTATCGTCGTTGTTGTACCATTGTAGACAATACGAATATTGCTGTCTGATGTAAAACAATAAACTTGCCTAATGGATATTTAAGATCCAGGTATCCTGAGTAACCGTATCGTTTTTTGCAATGAAGAAATTGTTCCTTCTCTGAATATTAGATAAATGGCTTGATTACCTAAAATATAAGTGTATTTTATAAGTTTGTTCCAAATTTTTGCAAGATTTATTTGAGAGTAAAATATGTGTGTTTCGTCATTAGTATAAACAAATCAGTCTCTGTACAGTTTTCATATTTACACTTTTGCGTCGTATTTAAAAGTACACATTACATTAGGAGTATGCGATACATTTGTCGATAACGCGTATCAATGCGTCAAGAAATAATTTTTTTGCAAAATAGTGGTTGAAAATCGTCTTTAAGATTATTTTTAATCGATTTTTTTTGTAAAAAAATGTATTCCTTTGTCACCAAAAGAACGATTTTCAAATGATTTTTAACGCATCGATATACACGTATCGCGCATCCTTACATTGCATTAAACAACGTTCGTTCGTCATGTTTCATATACATCAATAGTCTCAAAAGTTAAAATTGAATAATTGCACGATAATATCTTACTATTGTCCTGGAATCAGTCGTAGAAAAGATTTAATCTCGGCAGTTTCTTTGCAGAATCATGAAATTGATCAATTTCGAACTATACAATGGATTTGTTGGATTCTATTGAATCTATTGAACTTCATAAAAAGGATCAAGTGTAATCTTGTTCACATCATCGTAAACACTATAATACTGTCTTTATCACGAATCGTTCGTATCCATCTTATCCTGATCTTTGTCACCGGCATAATACTCATTCGCTGGTTCGACAATCTTGTCTGTGTCTTGTGGATTCTGTCGAGAGTCTGGATCCGGTTCTGGTTGCCTTTCCTCTTCGGGTGGTAACGCATCGCACGGAACGTCCTGCATCTGTACGCTCGGCGAATGCTGAATCATTTTGAGATTGTCACACACGTGTCTTGTGATTGCTTCAAGATACTGCTTACTATTAGCGTTATCCTGTCTGGTTACGACCTCGGGATGTAGGGTGAAATCTGGCGCAAAATACTCCAAGTACTCTGTATATGGGAGCTCATTACTGATTTGCTCATCTACAAGCAGAGACGTTTCATACGTCCAGCATCTAGCAACATTTCGTAATGTGTAACCACCACCACCGACAGTCAGTAACGGTACATTCAAGTCCCTCACAAACTTAACGCACTCGCCATGCCCTTTTGTGCTGAGACTGAAGCATCCGAGTCGGTCATTTGCAAGGGAATCGGCACCACACTGAAGCACTATCGCCGTTGGTTGGAAGAACTCCATCACGTGGGATATAACGGGCTTGAAAACCTGAATATACGACGCATCGTCAATTCCTTCCTTCAATGGCACATTTACAGAATAATAACGGCCACTCTCAGCACCAATCTCATACATGTCGCCAGTGCCAGGGAAGAAATAATTGCCGTACTTGTGAAACGATACGGTCATAACACGATCAGTTAAATAGAAGGCTTCCTGCACGCCGTCTCCGTGATGTACATCAATGTCAATGTACAGCACTCGGGCGCGATATTTAAGCAATTCCAATATAGCAATCACGATATCGTTAATGTAACAGAAGCCAGACGCTTCGAATTTCTTGGCATGATGTAGACCACCACTCCAGTTGACGGCAATGTCGCAGCAATTATTATTCAACTTGGTAGCACCGTCTAATGAAGCACCAGTATACATAGAGCAAAAATCAAAGAGGCCGTCGAACACCGGACAGTCATCTCCCACGTTGAAGTGACTCAGGTACTTGGTATAGCCTTGTAGATTCTGCGGCGTGACCCGCTGCAAGAACTCCACGTAATCCTCCGAATGAAAGCGGCACATGTCATGGGTACTGGCACGGTATGGTCGATATATTTGCATCTTCCTGTGGAGGCCATAATTAAGCACGAGGCTGTGAATCACGGACAACCGGTGCGGCTTCATAGGATGACCCGGTCCATAATGGAAGTTACCCACCTCTGGGTTGTAGAAATACGCCACCTTCTTGTTGTAGCTCATGTTGAGGTTATCTACGCAATGGAAGGTTCGTGAGCGTCACTACGAGGGCAAACATATTCAACATCCGTTAAACAGAAAATACAGATACATACCTCATATTCTTTCCAGAGTGAAATTTTAATCTAACCTTCTCGCGATCCTGTCACCGCGTTGTTGTAACTTTTTGGGAAATTAACTTTTACCTAACTCACCCCGACGAGTGATAAAAATTCCGCGTTCGATGCACTCTCGAGCTCTTTGGTGTTTATCGTGTTTATTGTGGTGAAATTAATCTGCCGCAACTATAAGAAACTAAGATTTACTTATTTCACAACGGGACGAATGTGATTAAACGAGATGCCGATAATTCGAGTATGGTGGTTCATGGTGGACAATGGTGGATTGTGGTGGATTCATTCATTCACCATGGATTGATTCAAGCTGAATCGTCTCAATCATGGTGGAAGGGGTAACCATAGGTCTGTTCTTTTTGGCTGAACTTTTGCACCAGTTTATCTTTTTTCTCTCCTCCTGGAGGAGAGAAAAGGAAAAAGATGAATTGGTGTATGTATGTACTACAAGTTCAGTCAAAAAGAACAGACCTATATTGGGATGGTATACGTGCAGTCATGGTGGAAAATATTTCCACCATGCGTGCAGTTTCGATAGACGGGACGGGATCGGAGAAGAAAGAAACGGACTAGGCAAATGCGGCAAATTTAAACATTTACACCGTTGTAATTTTGAACTGACAGCTTGAAAGACCAAAATGAGTATTTGTCAAAAGTAAGTGCGTAAAAAATAGTATCACCGGAAAAAAGAATTAAAAAATATACTTTTATCGCTTTCCAATTAAGACTGCGTGAGTAAAACCTGGGTGATATTTCCGAACGCAGCCTAAAAGAGAAACCGTTAATACTACAGTGAAAAGAAGCGTGTGGAAAAGAAATGTTAAAAAAATGGTATGTATAAGTCATACATCCTTGCTTACATACATTACAGACTCATACAATGAAAGTAACACATTTTATATGCGTAGGACGCATCTGTTCCATCCATTTTGATGCAGCAGTTTACAAAGAGTCTTCGTGGATGCGATCCCTCTTAGGCTATTCACCGCTACGAAAAAGAAAATTACATACTGAATTTAGGATCATCAATCAGCAAAGGTATACAAGTATAAGCTTCTTCAAGAGTGTATTATTATTTGATTTTTTTTTGTTATCACCCTTATTATACAATATATTAATACTTGTTCATTTTATCTCAGATCTTGATGAATCTGCAACAGTGCCGATAGATATTGCAATGAATACAATACTGTCTGAAGAACAGATGAAAGTTTCGACTTCAAGACCCTCATTAAATTCAGGTAAGCAGATTATGGCATGTGGTGAACATGCCAACTCCCATGAGCGAATGATCACGTTCAATAAAAAAAAACTAATCAGTAAGATCAATGATGCTTTAATAAGATTGATTCTTGCCTTTAGTTCTTTGTTGAATCTAAAAATATACGAATCAATCGTATCGAAAAATTAATGATCAGTTTTCTATGCTGAACACAGCCAAAGTCAGTCTTTAATATCTCATTGCTCCTACACATAGCAATGGCCGCATTCAGCAAAACATTTATTTTACAACCATTGGAAATTTTCTTCACTCTGATTATACGTCGATGACAGGCCTTAAATCTGTTAGCACTTTTTTAATTCTTTATTTTCTCTCTTCTCAACACTTGAATATATATTTATATTTTAAGTACGAACATTTTTAGGGATTTCAAGCAACCACAAACAGATCTCCAGAAAGCAAAAACAACATTGAACAATATAATTGAATCATTATGACTTTTTATATATTTTTTTAATCAAAAATGCAAAATGCATCTGCGATTGCAATAAAATGAATATTGTTTTCTTTCTAGGAATATAAGACAATGACTTGAAAAAAAATTAACTTTAATTATTTATAAAGACCCTCGATAAAATTAAAATGCTTTGTTCTGTTTCTATAATACATGAGGATCCTTTTTTTATATATATATAAAATAATTTGTTTAGGAATTTTCTCTGCAGTGCACTTTGATTTTATAACATGTTACACTTTCTTTATCTCTTATCTATATTATATTTACATTTATATTTCTTTATTTCCTTTTGGATTCGAAGAATCCGAAAGATTATAATGCCGCACTTTTTTTCATTTATTCGTAATAAATACAATAATCACGTGACAGAGATAAAGTCACACCTTCGCGTAATAGCTTTCAGCTTTTATTTACAATTGTAATCCCTCATACGACGCGCTATGTGATTCGCACGATGTACGACGTTGATACGTAGACTAGATCCAGGCTACGATGTAAAGTCGAAAGAGCCATGTGAATCATACATCTGGTTGAGCTTAAACATGTCTGTCTGTGAAACGAGTCATCTCATTGTCAGTAAAATTTGCAGACAGGCACATTTAATGCTGAACACATTCACAATATGAACTAACAAGTGTAATTCGCTTATTCTCTACAAGATCTTAAAAGTTGATGGGTTTGCCGAAGTAGGCTGCCAGATGAGCTTCTCTGAGTGCCTCAGCGCACGTCTAAAAGAAAGAAAAAATATATAAATCACGCTTATGATAAAATAATTCTATTTAAATTTATCTTCCCAGGTCAGAGTCGATTTCAGCAAGAATTAACAGTTAAGTATAATAAGTGATATGATTAAAAAAGATTAAGGATTATTTTTTCATACTTTTTACACAAAATTAAATTTGAACATGATCGGAGACACTACCGCGTCTCCTGATTTTTAAATGTCAAATGATGAATTGGTGTCAAGAGGATTAATCATATAAAGATATGTACAAAACGCGAACTATTAGTTATAAAATTTACATTAAATTCTTACCGGATGTGCATGACATACACGGGCAACGTCTTCTGCACTGGCGCCATATTCCATTGCAAGAACTGCTTCATTGATGAGCTCTCCTGCGGTCGGTCCGATCATGTGGACGCCCAGGATCTTGTCCGTGTTGCTATCGGCAAGTACCTTGGCGAAGCCGTCCGTTTCGAGATTTGTTTTCGCTCGGGAATTTGCCATGAACGGAAACTTGCCGACCTTATAATCAATGCCCTCCTTTTTCAAATCTTCCTCCGTTTTGCCGACCCAACCCACTTCCGGATGCGTATATATCACGCTCGGTACGCAGTTGTAATCGATGTGAACCGCGCCTATGCATTAGATAAGTACGAGATAATTCATATTTAATTACACCAAACGAAAAAAAAAAAAGAAACAAGTTCGTATTTGTACGAGGGGAAATTTTAAAAGCAAATTTATTTATTCTTCTTACATAATACACATATGTTAGCAAAATATATAAGTGACAACGTCACTTTTAAATATAATCGTACAGCTTTGCAACACATTTTGTGTCATAAAGACCATGGGGACACAAAAAATTTAAGGCAGTAAGAAGTAAGTAGTAAGAAAATCGAGCATGTTGGATTGGTTACTGCTTATCTTAGAAGTCTTACGGACTCTACTGTGATTGGTCAATTCACTTACTGCTTACTTTTTACTGCTTAAGTTTTTTTTTGTGTGCCGTAGTCCTAAGACTAATTCTACAATGTGCTTTTTGTTTCTTGTTGTTTGTCTCTTGCTTTTTTGATCAAGAAGACAAGAAACAAACAGCAAAAAACAGGAAACAAAAAGCACATTGTAGAATTAGCCTTAGTCTTCTGATTTTGTCTGCGAAGCATGGCTGCTTCGTATTAAGCCACGTATGTATTGCTCCTTAAACTCTAAGACAATTGGAATTTGTCACTGAACACGCAGGACTTCCTTCAATAATTCAAACAAATGGACATCAGAAGTAGTAAGACCAGGATCATAGGATGTCCTGTGTGTGAAGAGTTTAATTTTTATAGATCTAGAATTTAGGAAGCGGTCTATGTATATGGCTTCGTGGACAGACAAAAATCTTGCAAACTGAATAACTTGTCGACTGTTACAGACAATATGCTTACAAAGCTAAACAATTATATTGAGAAATAATGTTGCATATACAACAATATCTTACTAACGTATACTGTACGTGAAGAATAAAGAATTTAATTTTACTTTCTAATTTTTCTCTATCTTTGGCTTAAAATAAGATAAGCTAATAAATAATACTTAAAATGCAAATAAAAATTACCTCCGGTAATACCCTCCACTGTAATTATACCCTCGTCCTCTGCCTTGTGAGCCAACATTGGTCCGTGAATGCAATCACCAATAGCATAAATACTGCGAATTTAATTATGAAAACAGTTACTTGGAGTCAATAAGATATTTCGTCGCAGGTATATGTATACTGGAGTAAATTACAATTGCAAAATGACATTTAATTTCCAAATTAAATTTTAATTACCTAGGCACTACAGTCTGGAATCGGTTATTCACGGGTATTCTTCCTTTTTCGTCCCTTTCGATGCCCATATCCTCCAACCCTAAGTTTTGCGTGTACGGCCTTCTGCCGACGCACACCAGCAACACGTCGCACGTCAAGTCTTCCTTTTTGCTCGAGTCTTTCGCATCTTCGACGGAAACCACGATCTCATTGCCACGCTTGTTAGCAGCTGTGACTTTCGTTCCTAGTTTAAACTTCAGTCCTTGTTTCGCGAGCACCTTCTGCATAGTTTTACTAACTTCCCCGTCGATACCCATACCACCAATTGTCGGCATGAATTCAACAGCCGTTACATCGGAACCCAGTCTGCAGAGATAATATTTTAGCGAAAACGAATGATTATCTCTTAATATTAAAGAATACTTTTATTGTAAATTTAGTAATTTACCTCTGCCAAACTGAGCCTAATTCCAATCCAATGACACCAGCTCCGATAACGATAAGCCTCTTGGGAACTTCACTGAGGGACAGTGCACCTGTTGAGGACACAACCTGTTTCTCGTCGATCTCGATACCAGCGAAAGGCGTAACTTCGCTTCCAGTTGCTATCAAAATATTCTTTGTGTTGATAGTCGATTCCATCGATCCATCAGGTTTTAAGGCAGTGACCTGGTTTTTGCCTGTGATTTTTCCATGACCTTTAACCCACTCAACTTTGTTCTTTTTAAACAAGCCCGCTATACCACTTGTTAAAGCTTTGACTACGTTTGTTTTCTGTTCCATAAGCTTGTTGAGGTCCAATTGAACATTTGATACTGCAAAGAATAATCTATTATCATACAATTTAACTTTCTCTATAAATGATTTTCCTAATGTTCATTTATTCCAATATAGATTAACTTTAATCTCGGTTCAATTTATGTTCTTTTAGTTCTAAGAAGTAGAAAAAGAGTAAATTAAAGAGGTGTAATCAAGATTAGACTGAGATTAAACCAAGGTTAAAGTTAATTTACGTTGGTAAAAATGAGCTTAACTCAGTTACTGACCAACAACTCCACGGTTTGCTAAATCCCCACTATGTGCCATGTGATAATAATGTGAATTGTTTAAAAGTGACTTCGATGGAATACATCCAACATTGAGACACGTGCCTCCTAGAGTTGAGCCTTTCTCCACGCAAACAGTTTTCATGCCTAATTGTGCAGCTTTAATCGCTGCTACATATCCACCGGGACCAGCCCCAATCACCACTAAATCTGCATCCAATGTACTGGCATATCTATGCTGTTGGATGGCTGTCATGCCTGGTAGAACACGCTTTATGCATATTGGCTGATAACAAATAAAAATAAAACTAATTAATGACCAATGAGCACACTTGGCAAAAAATAATAATTAAAAATGAAAAAAATGTATGTATAATAAAAAAATATTTAATGCAGAGAACTTACTGCAATAATGTTACTTAATATATGTAAAAAAATATTGTATGTAGAAGACTTACTGCAAAATGACTAATCTATTTTGTAAAAATAGACTGAATAAATTTTGCAGTTAAAGTGATGAAAGAATGCAAATATCATTGTAATTTTAGAGTTAATTTAGTTTTTACAAAATGTGAACTAACCCACTGTTGTAACAAGTTCTTTATATACACACACACACACGTGTGTGTGTGTGTGTATAAAAAATTATAACAAAAATATAAAATCGTTAATATAGTTTTCTTTACATGTACACATATAATAAAATTATATATATATGTGTGCGTATGTGTACATACGTATACATAAACCTGTTTTTCATTCTTTTGAATGTAGAAGGTGTAACGTAAAAGCTAAAAGAACAGATTCGGTGGTATACTAACACAGAGAAAGAAATGACATAACCAATCTGTGAAGCTACTTTTACAGAAACTCTGAGTTTTTCCAAGAGTCCTGAAAATCTAAGAGATAGGTCTAGCGGTCTGTGTAGTTATAATCATCGATTCTCACTAAGAACGAGAATCATGTTGAACGAGGAATGACTACGAGATGTTACGAAAGCGATATCGTGAAATACATCCTGCACGAAATAATCCATTCACGCGTGACTTACCCTGATCGACGTGGTCACCAGATTCCAAAAGCTGGCTTGCATCATACCTTCAAAATATGAAAATACACCTCTAATTCCGACAATAAATGAAGGAGGTATATAAAGGGGAAAAAAAGTTCGGCAGTGAAACTAAAAGGTCTACCGGTTATCACGCAGGTTCGCCTTTCGGAAGATATGCTGATAATTCAGTGATTACAGAACACACTCAGTTTGCAAAAGGCGTCAAAAGATGGCGCCAGGAATTCCATCTATCTGTCAGCTATATATTTTCTATATGTATGTACTACTAAAAGATTCAAGAGTGCGTGCAGTATCATGTACATATATGTATAATGCTATATATTTCGTTAAAATAGCATATTAAAAAAAGTCATCTCTGAAAAACAGCAAAACAATTCTATTCGGGAGCGAATATATACATATGATTCTTGAATCGTCACGTGAGTATAGAATATCACGTGTTATGTTATTACTGCTCTTACTATACTAATTAGCAAGCAATATGTCTGAAATTTAGATCTAAAAATGTTAAAAAAGTGTTTCCTTTTTAACATCTTTTAATGTTATTAGGTTATCTTCCTTTCTGCTCTTATTTAAGTTGGTCAGTTAAACAGTCTCTTAAATGCTTTTTTGATATGACATTCGCGGCTTTCTTTTTCTAATACTTTTCCAATATTTTTTCCATTGCTTAAAATTTTTTTTATTAGTAAACATACATAATATTTGGTGTTTTGATTGAAAAGAATTTTTTTACATCTTTTCATTTTTAACATTAAGCAATCGAATTAAATTGGTATATGTATTGTTTCCATAGAGTGTAGCGTTTAAGAGCCATCGTGGCATCCAAAAAAATTTAAGCAATAAAACTACAACATTATGCTTACGCAATTGTAGAATAGGCTTTAGTTAATTTCCTTGCTGCTTACGTCTTACTATGCTTAAGTTTGTTTGTATTCCATGGTCCTAAAAGGCCATGCATAATATGCAAATATAGCAAATCCAACATGTTAATTTTCTTGTAGCTTACTTTTTATTTATTGTTTAAGTTTTTCTGTGTATCATAGTCTTATAGGATTATTAAGGGTTAAGAATGATAATTGTCTATCCTTTTTCGATTAATCATTTTTTAAGTTTACAGATACATCAATCTCGAAAATTAATACTTAGCTCAGTAAACACTATTTATTAACAATAATCTCATACTTGTCGATATTTATGTCACTAATTGTGAAGCACTCAGTCTCAACAATGTAAATGCAATGTACACTTTAAGCAACTCTAAATAATTGGAATTAAATCTCACTCCAAAAGAGCGAATATATAATGTAAATTTCACGTTTTGGAAATTGTTACTCTCACATTGTTGAGTGTAAAATTATAATATTGATATTATGTTATTTTTAGTTGATTTTTGTTAAAAGTTTGTTCTATTAACTTTGCAAATTGTTTTGTGTTAGATTGCATATAGTGTGTCGGAAACGAGTTCAAAATCTCATTTCGTATTCAAAATCTCTATTTTGAAATTTATCTGCCATCCTTTTCCCACCTACTAATTCATATCCCACTCGCGCGGATATATTTTATTTTTCTATTGGGCCTTTATATGATAAAAGCCAAATACATGGCAGTCGTTCTAACGTGCACGTCTGACATGTGCAATAGGATTGCGTTGCTAAGATCTTCAATAACAGTATTTCCTCCTTGTACCAGAAAATTCTTTCCGTTCCATTGTACTCGTACAGCTCTGTCCCAGATTTTTTAAGCGGTGTATCTCGTCACACAGTGTCTCGAAATCAAGTTCATAATTACTAGCGACCGATTGGTTGTCTGCTCCGGTTAAAACATCATTTACTGCTGCTTCGAACCTCTGTGTTAATGCGAGATATTTTTTCGTTTCCGTCTTAACTTTTATTTTTTTAAGTACAGATACACATCTATCGCATATTTCAGTGTCCACTTTAGATCTTTATCTACTTGAAGCCATGTCTATTGCTTTTGCAAAACCAAATAATAAATTAATATCTGTATCCATGTCAATTATTTCATTATAGTAATCTAAAAAAAACAAAAACAAAATAAAGATAATTATATATATATATATGAAAGAGATATATGTTGACGTGTCTAAGGATTATGATGTCTAACAACGTTATTAACATAATGTTGTTATGGCGGCACACGATAAAAAAGAAGAAAATAATATAAGTGTACAAATTAGTTCGGTTCGTTTTTTATGTTCAAAAATGCATTTATTTCAAAACAAAATGAATAAACAGATTAATTAAAGTATTGTCCATCGCTGGCTACTACTTTTTCCCATCTCTCAGGCAATTTTTGAATTCCATCTTGAAAAAATGACTCGTCTTTGGAGGCGATCATCTTTTGGAAAACGGACCGAACTAATTTGTACTCCAATACGTAAGAGAAATAATTTTTAATGACTTGTATAAAAGTAATAATTTCCTTTTACAAATGTAATATATTTGTATTTTCGATTTTATAACAATTACAAAAATTCTATTTATTTCATAAGTAGAGTTTCAAATTAATCGAAAAATGTGTCAGACTGTCCACGACGTCATTTTCAAAATCAATGTGCAGAAAGAAGAGAAAAGAATCTGTTGTGATTCATCGTTTGCTAAATGAGCATCGAATTGTTTCATTCTGCAGCTTCAAAGGAAACGAGATCGACGAGAGTGGAGGATGAACTTTCAACGATTGATAAAGACACCGAAACACGCCAAAGAATTTCTTCCTTCGGCGAAAGTCGCGGATCGATTGACGCATGAGCACTTTAGGCGGCGTCACGACGCCGCCAGCGTCGTCGTCTCGCCTATGCATCCCCATGTCGGTATAATTCACGACGAGAGCCCCACGATTTTCGGTTTTCTCTGTGGGTTAGGTCGCATTGTAGAGTGGAAGAAGGGAAAGCATAACGAAAGGAAAAGGGAAAAAAATGACGAGGAAGGAAGTATGAATTAGGGCGATAAGGGGATGAAAGGGTGAAGAGCGAAACTCGAGAAGAGAGAGGGTAGCGGGATAATGAGAGAGAAAGAGAAGATGATAATAATAAAAGGGTCGGTAGTAGAATAGATAAAGGGCGAGGGAGAGACAAGGAAGGGACAGGAAAGAAAGAGAGAGATACTACATGAATAAGCAGTAATGGAAACGAAACTCGGAAGGGCCCCTCTTGCGCAAGGATACATGCATTTTAAATAAATTGATAATTGCACGCAAAAATGAAAATAATCTTTGACGTCAAAACATTCTCATATTATAATATATACTTTTAAAAATTTCTCATCCTTTAACATTCTTTCCCTTCCCTCTCTTCTCTCTCTAAAGATTATTTTTAAAAACATCTTAAAATTCTTCAGAATTTGTTTTTTTTTTTTTAAATTATTAAATAAGTAATCTTACTAGTATTTCAGAATTCACACATACAATATAAAAAATTCTAGAAAAGATATAAACTTTTTTAGTATTTCTAAAAAATGTTTCAACTCTTGTACAAAAAATTTAAGAAATTTTCTCTCAAAAATGTTTTTAAATAAAACATAAATTTCTCTCTCAGTAAACGTTACAATCAATTAAATTAAAAATAGACTGCAAACTAAACTAAAATCGCAATTCACAAAGTTATTTCTCCTTATTTTAACTTCTTAATCTTTTTTCAGAAAATTTTAAAGTAAAAAAAAGTTTTAAAGTTAGAAAAAAGTAACTAAATTTAGTTATACTTTTTTTTTTATTCAATTTAAATCCATAACAATCAAATAAAAAAGGAAAGAACAATAGAGTTAAAAATATTACAATAAATATCATTTGTTTTACATTTTTATCAGTAGAATCAGAATTCAAAAGAAAATATCCACTTAGATGTTAACTTTTTTTTTTAGATTAAAATCACTCATTTTCAGAATATTTTATCGTATAATTTTAATTGAATTTATTATACTAAAATTAAAAAATTCCTTATGAACATAGTGAATCATTATATAATAGTATAATGTTATACTCTTGAGACAATGTACGAAAAAAATATAAAATAATATATGCGCTGAATTCTAATAAATTTTATAGATCTGGCAGGTCCATATATAGAGATAAGCGCACACTTATGTAAAATTTAAGAGTTGTTTGTGCTCACTTTCTGAGATAGTGTGTGATTTACTTTATTGTGAAACATAATTACTTGAACGAATTTATTATAATTACAATGTATTATCTTAAACCTCTAATATTTTTACTTTCAGATAAGTATAGTTTATTATAAATTCATCAAAAATAGCCAGAATATTTTTATTACAGTCTTTTAAAGAAAAAATTACTCAACCATTTTTGTGTGTGTGTGTGTGTAGCAAGTTTCATCGACATTGGCGCCAGACCACTTTTCCACGCGTCACCCTGTACATTACGCGTGCGTGGTATGAGCGTAACGATCCCTTGTACGTGCGAGAGAGAAAGCGAGACTTATGGAGAGCGAAAAGGGAGAAGAAAGAGAGGTGAACGTCTCGCTCGCCGAGGGGTGTCGCGGGGCAACAGATGTCCTTCCGCATGACGCACGCGGGGTGGTCGTCCCTCGCGGAGTGGTAGTCTCGCGTCTGGTGGTGTCTGTGTGCGTCACGTCGCGAAACTGCGGAGGATCAACCGGGTAAAGGATCTCGTTAGACGGAACGGGTAAGAGTGACTTATGTTATACAATCACCGATTCACCTTGGTGAATCTACGCGTCCGCCCTGTGATCCAACCCCGCGTGCATTGATGCGTAAGGTACGATTGCATATCCCTTCTGTTGGAAATGTCAAAAATTTTGACGCTGCAAACGAGCGCGATCGAGAAGATATCGTGTTATTTCCACCCTGTATGAGATATATTTAGCTCTTGACGTATAGCTCGATTTATTCGCCGATGTTACGCAAGTTAAGCAGTTTCGTTTTCGAGGATAAGCCGCAACGTTGTCTCTCGTAGATGTATGAAGTAAAGTCAAATTGAACGATATGTGATAGGACGGAATAGTTTTGCGAAAATTTTTATCTAAAAATTTAACTATGGACTTAAAAATATAATAATTTTGTTAGCTATCAAGATAACTCTTATACTGCAGAAATATCTCGAACATATCGAATATACTGCAGACGATGTCTTTAGGCTCTCCTTATGGTATAATTTAGACATTTATGCTGTACGGGATTATGTAGGATGCTTGAATTAGTTGGTAGAATGTCAAAACTTTTTTTTATCGGCTGCATTTGGCAGGAAAAATAGCTTTACAATTATAAAACTCTTTAACATGATTGGTCCTGCTCTTAGTTCCTCACTAGATCTAATAATGTATAAATCAATCATGTTAAAGAATTTCACAACAGTATGGAAAGCTGCTTTCTCTACTGAACGCAGCCATTGCTCATCATGCTTGAAATTCTTATGTAATTATTTTGATAGTTGAATAGAATTATTTTCAGATTAGTATTAAACTTTTAAATATTCTAGCAAAATTGTTCTTCCATATAACAATCGCGCAGTATACATATACCTATATATATTGATAACGTCGTTTCAAAATCTATTTTAAAATGTCCTTTCATATTCACAGTCTTCTCGTTGATCCGTAAATAATCATCGGAAATTCTTTCAGCCGTTCGTCTGCGAAATGTACGCGTGAAATGTCGCTGGACGTACGCCGCGCGGCTTTCTCCCGACGAAGGGCATTCTCTGGTTAGCGCATGATGTGCGAGGTATCGAAGAGCCAGCGCAGGACGTTCCGGGACCAGGATCCACCGCGAATATGCAACAAAAGCGCAGAGAACCTGCTACGAGACGAGCTCGAGTTCTCGCGCTCGACTCCAAACTCGCCGACGTCTCTCCAGCGCGCCGCCAGCCTCGAGAAGTGCTTCAGCGAGCCTGAATTCTTCCAGAAGCAGCGCGAACTGCTCTCGAAGCACGAGGAGCGGTCGAAGGAAAAGGACGGCGACGGTGAGGACAGCGTTACCCCTGGCTCCGCACGTGTGGACGACGATTCCGGGAGTACGGCCGCGAGCATCGAGGATCTCCCGAGGGAACTCTCTGTCAAAGTGCCTTCCCCTTGCGAGCAGGCGAGTGAGGTATGTGTGAATAATCGTGCAGCCGAAAAGGAGTCTTCAGGAAGACAAAACAATCTTCTCGTCAATTTCTTCATCATTCTTTTTGCAAAGTCGACTCCGTGAAAAAATTATGAAAAAGTTGGCAAGAAGATTGTAAATAAACCACATAGAGGCCCAATTTTTCATTATCTGATTAACTTGTGGTTAAGCTGATGTTTTACTCACTGGGATCATCATAAATGACATGAGTGAAACCCATTGGATAAAATATCGGGTTAAATCTAATCACAAGTTAAAAAATGAAAAGCTGACCCTGAGAGAAAAGTGTTTGGTATTTGTGATTGTAATTGCATGATAAAATAATTGTGGTTTCAAGTTCCATTTTTGCAGTTATTAACTTACTGCTATAACGTTAGTATTGATAATTATATTTAAAGTTCTATATATATATGTATATATAGAAAGACTATAAATAATAAATAGAAGGAACATAAAAGTAACACGCAAGATCTTTGTCGCGCAAGTCTTGTATTTAAAATATTTATGTTAACAAGAATGTAATAAAACGTAGATGCTTCGGCCAAGATTACTAAATCAGGCCATCTTCAGTATGTCAATGCAATAAAATATTGATGTGTAATTAACAAATTATAAATGAGTGTAAGAATAATAAAAATGTCATAAACTAAATCGATAAATTGATTATATTATCATGCTATTGTATAGTCACAAATTCATAACACTTTCCACTTTACTGTAAAGAAACATTTACAAAAATAATTGATTGACTAAGAGACTTAAATAATTAATTACCGACTCCATTCGCTTCGTCGTTGATTGTTCTCATTTAGAGATTTTATTAGAAAGTTATTGGGATAATAATCGGATTATAGTGTTATATTCAAGCATCTATTTTTTAGAAATATCAGGTCATTAGATAAAGAAACAATATGGAGCATCGATTGGCTCACGTTTCGTCTTGATTTAGTTATCAACGTCGACAAGATTCTCATAAAATAACTAGAAAAAAGCTAAATGCTAAATATATCACGCGTCTATTCAAGGATACTCATCCAACGATATTTAAAGCGTTCTACATACATCTTGAAAGTCTTTTTTAATCGAGAATTCGAAATCGAACGTTATTTCTTTTTGTAATTTCTCCAGAACTTGTAATCACCTTAATGTTTTTACACGACTTACGACGCATTTTCCAAGCATCGATGTTCACTACTTTTTATGGCTCACTTAACCCGTTTTTCTATATGTGGAGAAATTAAGCCTTATCGATTAGTAGCAATATAACACCGAGAACGTGACTGCCGCGTATTGCGCGACAACAAAAATCTTAGATAAAGCGGTAGGTTGCGAACGTGAGTCACGGGTGTTTTTCGCTTTGGAAATTGGAAAGGTTGCGTCGAATTTTCCAGTGAAGAAACGTGTTTTTTATGGAATAAAGAAATCTTGTTTGATTTAACGCAACGGAGAGACGTGTTTTGGACCCGGTGGCTGACGTTGCCACCGACTTGGTGCCCGATCCGGTCGCAACGGTATATTTCTCAGCCGACTTCTTGTTCTTCTTTATTGGTACTCGATCCCCAAAACGGGTTCTATTCGGCTAGCAACAATAATCGGGTTAAATAAAAACAGAATAGTATTAGATAAATAAAATACAAATGTATCAGTTTAGCTCGAGCCAAAATGGCCCTTGAATTAATTTTCATCATTTTTACAGAAATTATTAAGTAATTCTTATTATATTTAACAATTTTTTATATATTTTTCACGTCTTTGAAAAGTATTTGTAAGATTATATATTTTACAAATTTTGTGTAAATATAGTATCTATTTATTTAGTCTTCTAGTATAATATTTTAAAGAAAAAAAATGCGTACATTGTTAAATTCATAAAATGCTAAATTATATTTTTAATCATTTCTATACAAGTCGTCATTGTTTAATATATCATTAATTTAACTAAAACATCGTAGTTAGACTATGTAATTTAAGAAAATGTAATTAAATTTGACTCAAATTTAATTTATTACTTTCTCTCTAAACTCATCGAAATTGATTTTTACTTTAAAAAGTAAAAATTGAGTCAGTCTGGAAAAAGAGTTTATTCTAAAAGTTTTAGGGAATGCATACGTTAATGTGAAATTGTTTTCTTTGAAATTAATTACAGAAATAGACTGATTTACATTTTGAGCATCTAACAGTATATAGGATACTATATAATAATTTAATTGTGTATAGCTATATACTGAAGATTAAAGATAATGCACTGCTTGAACCGCGAAGCAAGAATACTTCCACTCCGACCAAGTCGCACGAAATTTATCTCTTGGTCGACGTGTACAGGTGCACTATCGACCTGCGCGAGAACATCGCCGAACCGAAGTATCGGAGGAAGCGTCACGTCTCGTCGAAGAAACAGCGAACGAGCTCGCGCGAATTCGTCGGCCGGCCTTCGCATTTGTTGATGAAATTTCGTGTCACGCTTTTTTTTCGAAACTCATCGAAACTTATGTAAGCGCGAGATTTGTTTCCCCAAACAATTATAAATTCCGCCTTTTATTGATCAGGAATAATGTGAAGATTATTGTGCAAGAAATGTAGAAATTTTTTATGTACCATTTTTTGTTTATATCATTCAGAACTCGGAGTATCGTAAAGTATGTTTAAAGTGAAATTGAACGAAGCAATTCTCTTCATTTCATTTTTAATTAACTTTATATCAGATTGAGAAAATAAGCCATATCAAGGTATATAATTCCCTAATTATAAAAGATTTACATATTTAAAAATGTTTACTATAGATATTCGTTTATGACGTGTCGTGCTAATTAGCGTCGTGAAATTTTCACGTATTGTTAAAATATATTTATCGTTTATATATATTCATATCATACAGATTTGGGTAATGCAATTTGCTGAAGAGTCTGCGTAATGACATTTAATTTTTAATAAACTTTAATAGAAAGTTAGAGAACAAAACACAAAGATATTTCGAGTATAAAAGGTATAAGATGAAAAAGTGTATGTAAAAAAAGAGGTATCGAAAAAAGTCTTAACAAAAATGGAGCCTGTTATTTTGGTTATGCAAGCTTTTTACTTATTAGGCAAGCATATTACTCATTTTACTTTCTTTATAATTATGAAATCTACTGTTACTTAAGATAAACATAGAAATTAAAATTCGTTACTAAAATTTACATATTTAAAAACTCAGATATTATAAATACTTGCGTATGGCGTGCGGTGCTAATTAGTCTTTGTAAAATTAAAATTTGTTATTTTACCTATATAATTTATATAGTTTAAAATTTAAACACAAAGCGAAGCCTATCGGTCAAAGCTAGATCAAGATGCTTATTATCATTAAGTGTGAATTTATATACCGCGTATGTAGTTCTCTCAATCGCGTGCCGAACATTTTTTCAGACTTACAACGCAACTCTAAATAACTACCGCGGTAATATCACTTTAGTTAGATTGACAATACAATCTAACAAATTTCGATGCTTATAGCATCTTATTAGATCTTAATAATATGTTGAAAGACATATATTAAAATTCAATATTAAAGTAATGATAATTGAAAACTGTGAAAAATAAGATTGCGAAGAATATCACAAGTTGGCGTTTCGTCCCGGCTTCCACTACTGGACTCATCAGTAAGGTAATGTAGTGGGAGCCTACCTTAGACGCTAGTGTAAGTTATTAAATCGAGACTCTATATAAAGAGACACACGTGTATCTCAGCACTTGCGAGAAATTTAACGAATATCAATTGAATAGACCTCTGATGGCGAGTCGACGTAATAATATTCTTCGCAATATCTGTCTATAAGAGTAGTAATAATAACGTCATTTTTCAGGCGACGTATATTTTAACAAATAATATAATCTTATTTTACGACCGTACATTGTTAAACAATAACAAATATCATATTTGTTATTGTTTAACAATGTACGGTCGTAAAATAAGATTATATTATTTGTTAAAATTTAAATATTAATATATAAATATTCGTCTGTGGCATATATGTTATACTCAATATCATACTAATAAGCGTTCGTAAAATTTTCACCAAATTTGTGAACTACTATAAAACATACTTATTTTTCATTTATATTGTATAAATCTCTCGTCGGTAATGCGACTTACTGGAGTCTGCGTAATAACTTGTTTCTTTATTTATGCTGATGGGGTGCACTATACATGTACGGTAATAAAGTTGCGTAAATAGATTCGAAACTAGCATTTATACCACTTGATACGCGTATGCCTGCTATCCTTGAGAGACTTAAGAAACTCTGTACGGTTTTATGGCTCCGCGTCACTTTCTAGACTCTTATCATTTTTTTATCATATAACCCGTCTGTACAAACCAATTCTCCCGGATTTAGCAATTGGATACGTTCTTCATTATCAGATAGGTTTATAATTATGCTTATATGAAGTTAAAGGGAAGGGTAACAAGTATTCACTAATGCGAAGAGTTTCAAGAATTGGGCAATATCGTGACATGTAGATGTAAACAATCTTATTTTCAATTAAACTTAGAAGAAAACGCAAATTTTACAAGGATAACGCATAATTTACAATATACATGTCATAACAATGAATTAAAATTATTGTTATTTAAATATATTAAATATGTAATATATCTAAATACATGAAATATATTCACAATAAATAGAGAATGTTAAAAATTTAAGAGTATATCTAAAGGAATTACTCAGTGAATATAAAGTTACATATAACGTATCTATTATAATTACAATTTCCCCATTCAACAATATGACTGTAATATAACACGTGTATATTAAATATATTACAATTATATTGTTGGATGAGAAATTGTAACTAACAGAGATACGTTACATGTAACTTAATTGTGTTCACTGGGTAGGGAAATATAAAATTTCAAACATATATATATATATATATATACAGGGTGACCCATTTTAACTTCCCCACCGGATTATCTTGAAGGGAATGCATTTTCTGAAAAAAAGTTTCAGATATAAGTTTTAGTATTTTTCCCTGGCTATTTAATGGCGATATTGAATTTGACCTCGATTGTGAATGTGAAGGTCATTTAAAGGTCAAGTTAATTTTTTTAAATGGGAACCACTATTTTTTATCGCAGATTTGGAAAGAGCGGAAAATTTCACGTCCGAATATGACCTTGACAATAATCTACAGTTCAACGTCAAGGTCATTTTAAAGTGAAAGTTCCAGACGTCCGTTACGACAAAATATCTCGGCGGGATTGCATTGTTTGAAAAAATGTTACGTACATACCGTGGAACTGACGAACCATGGGGTCCTGATCCCTGCTGTGACACACCACACAAAACACACGCGCGCGGACACACTTAAAAAAATTAACTTGACCTTTAAATGACCTTCACATTCACAATCGAGGTCAAATTCAATATCGCCATTAAATAGCCAGGGAAAAATACTAAAACTTATATCTGAAACTCTTTTTCAAAAAATGCATTCCCTTCAAGATAATCCGGTGGGGAAGTTAAAATGGGTCACCCTGTATATATACAGGGTGTCCCGCAACTACCGCATTTAATCTTAAGAACGTATTTTTGAGATATATATATATATATATATATATATTGGCTAGCGTTTACTTGTTTGTTATAACAACTCGAATGATTATGACTTTTTTATTTTTAAGAATGTTAATTACAACATTATAAAATAAGAAAATCCATTGAGAGTCATTTCCAAATCAATAATATCGACGTTCCAATGTAATAAGGCAAACTCTGTTAAATTCATGGTTTTATCCACAGACTATTAGATTGCTAATTTAATGTGTCTGTTTTTTAATATAATGATTTATTCAAATTTAATATACTTTTTTAATTATAATTTTTTTTTAGTATCTTTGACACTTCCTGTCTCCCATGAGTTTAAAAAGTTTTGTATGTTCAAAATAACAGAAAAGCAAATGTTTTTCTTCTTCGTTAAGTAGTTAAGTTGCTGAACGATCCGCTATTATTTTTGTAATTAGTCTCGTGTACCTATACAATGCAAGTGATAAATTCAGTTCAGTGGGAACTAGTTTCTCGCAGAATTAATTCATCTCGCTTTTGTCGTTTTGGCGCGTATGCAAATTTTTCAGGAATTTCAGGAAGTAACGGCGAGCAATGCAAATAAAAACTTGAGATAGTCCAATAGAAAAATCACGATGTACATATGGTAATTTTCCGTAATGTCGTAAGGAGATAGAAGCGTGCTTGTGCGAACTGAGATGAACCGGCGAATTGAGATTTAGCTGGAAATTTGCTCGAAATACACCGGTTATATGGTGCAACGAGGGTCGACGACCGACAGGCAGCGAGTAGCATTACGATATTGACGAGGAAGCCGCTATTTCGGGGGACGACGATTAATTGCCGAGGCGAATAGAAGCGGCTCGGGAACGCTGTTGCGATAAATATTCAATAATCGATTCTTGACGAAATTATCATCGTGCCGAGATTGCTTGCTAATAATCTGTCTGCTTGATCGAGAGATAGCGGGCGGTAAGAAAAATCTGTGACGAGCATTTGTTTTGAATTTATGATCGATTATTTTGCACAAATTCTGTAATTCCTGAAATTATAGTCGCCTTTCTTCAACAGGAAAAGAGTCAACCTCTTTAAAAGTTTTTTTTATCATCCGCGTTTACAAAGTATATAATATTATAACGAGCGATTAATTAAGTATTCTTAATCATGTATTCTCATTAAATTGTAGATTCAAAATAGTAGAAACAAAAATTCAAAGGAAACGTTTTGTCAATGTTTCAAAGATAAAAATAGAGTATAAATATTGTCAATCATATGCCATAACTTAAAAATTGTTATTTTGGAGTTGTTCACAAAAAAAAAAGGGAAACAAAAGGGAAAGAACATACTTTTATTCTTCTAAAATCAACAATTTCACCAAAAGTATTTCCAAATTATTATTACAGAATTTTAATGACTCAAAATGTTTAAATATTTTCTAGACAACTTTGCTTTTCGAGTTGTCATTATTGTGTCGTTATAACAAATAAGCAATATACTTAAAAATTTCAATTCTAATTGTGTCTTCATATCTTAGACAATATCTGTTGTTATGCAATCATATACGTTGCTGTATGTATTGCATAAAACATGATACGAAGCTTCAAGGTACACGTTGCATTCGCAAGGTTGCTCGATCCAGAGCATCGACCAACCAGATGCAGGCTGCATCCCCACGTTGCATCTCTTGTCGGCGGTTTCGGTATGAAAGCAGCCTGTTGAGTCGGCGCGTGGTCTTGCATGGTCTGCACCACGATGCAGCGCAGGTCGCAGCGTGCGCGTAGTTTCGCCAGTTCGATGTTTACTCGTGCTTTAAACATTTTTCGCCGCTTTGGATAGCCGTGATCTTGCATCCCGTCTGTGTGTCTTCTTCTTCCCCTCGTGCAAGAAGTACAACTACGTGACTTCACCTATTCGCGAAGAGCATAGAACGAGTGTTTCGCAGCTTAGCGACGACACGTAACATTAGCCGGGCTTGTAAAATCGAGATTCTGACTCGCAGTTCTGATCGACGATTTTTTTAAACGCTCTTTTACGCCAGAGACGTCGATTTCGTGGCTTCCGCAATTAAATTGTCTGCGAAGAAATTTGGATGGTCGAAAGTAACAGTCGATGACACAGGTAAAGGAAAATATTTACAGAGAACGAGAGAGAGAGAGAGAGAGAGAGAGATATTTTGACACGATACACTACACTAAAAAAAGTTACATGTAAAATTATAATTATAGTGGATAATTCTGAGATCCATTACTGAAAGTATATATTTATACACACACGTAAGTGAAGTTATATACAATTTTTACAAATAAAATTTTAATTAAAGTTTTAATTAAATATAAAGTTACGAATAATATTCTTCTTTAATTATAGCACATTAAAGAATTCGCATAAATTTACATTTATACATAAGTTTATAGAAATATTTACTTAATAATTCGTCAACGAGTTATGTAAAATTTTTCTTAAGCTATGTTATCGATATGTATGAACGTAAAAATGCAAATACTATATGTGTTATATTTATATTACCTCGTTATATTATATATTAAAAATTTTTTAATATACTATTGTTATTGTAATTTCTGATATATATAAGTATAATATATATATTTATTGTACTTATTTATATAATTAGAGGTAAAAGAACACATTTTTGTAATAAAAAGCACAATTTTAATTATTTCCACTATAAATTATATAATTTTTATACTTATTATATTTATGTAATTTTACATATAATTTTTATAGTGTATATTTATACCGTAATATCTGTGATTTTTCAAGAAATTTTGCAAGTTAATATCGTACAAATGTCAATGATATCATAGATATTCGAGGATAAAGTGTGAAAGGACATCGCAATTTTTTATTTATGTAACACTTTTTAAACACGAATAGAAAATTATTTCTCTTTACGCGATCTGTTCTCGCGTATATGAAAAAATTGTGATACAAATTTTAACTTTGACGTTTTCACTGCCACGCGTTGCACATGCGTGACGCAGATCGTTACGCGAATCGTGTGGTATCATATTGTACATGACGCATAGAAGCGAAAATATATCAAAGAAATTGTCGAGCTCACATTTCTCGAACATCGATAAGAAAAAAACATACGTTAGCAAATGTTGCGTTTTTCAATTACTAATTATTATTATTAGAATTATAGAGATAAAAAATCCTCGGTTTATTTAGTTTTACACATATATTAACTATATTTTAGCTTTAAATTTCTTTATCGCGTTTATCTTGAATTAAATGTGATTATTTGAAAATTTGACGTAAGATCAAATATATGCTAAATCGTATTTTATTTGAGAAGATTTCTTATTTTTTAAATAAATATTAAGCTGTTTTTCTGAAAATGTTTATCTTGAGATTGTTATTATTATTTCTTACTTCATATTCATATATTCATAAACTATTTATGAAACGTTCAATTGTTACTTTTCTAATAACTTTTATCTTGCTATTATTTCCTTGTTAGTTGAATTTTCAATTTCAAGCGTCCATTACAATAAATTATTTTTTTTTTTTTTGGCGAAACCACAAGTAGCAGTTCAGCAAATATCGGCAAACTGCAACAATGCGGCCGGATCGGCAGAATTACACGCAGTCGAACTGCACCGCAACTTTTATTCAGTGCACCATCGATCGTACACGAAGTATTGCGTTTTCAGTTTATATTAACTAAAATCAAAAATAATTTGTGTGTTTGTATGCAAGAGAGATAAAAAGACAGACAACGATAAAGATAACAAGGAGAGAATTCGTTTTTAATTGGAAATGTATATTTTATATCTCTCTCTCTCTCTCTCTCTCTCTGTAAATATCTATTATTGAGTATTTACTACTTCGTGATTTTACAGCACAAAATCAGACTCGGAATTTAAAATAATTGCATTTAGATGCAAATTACACATCGAAAAAAATTTTTGGTTGAAAATGAATGAATCAGTAAGATTTTAATCATTAGAATTCTGATCATCGTATGTTTGGTTATCTAATTGTCTCAACTAGAATCATAGATTTTATTAGAAAAAAAAAATTTACTTCTTTTATTTTCAATCATGCATATAATATATTATATTGACTGAAACAAAAGAGCTCGTAAAGATCAGGGATTTTTTTTCAAGAATCCAGGTTCAGGTCGATGAAATTATCATGTCTGAGAGATGACTGCGCTACGAAGGAATTTGAAGACTCGAATGTTTATCTAGGTGGTTACGTAGTGGCCAAAAGATGATAGCAAATCCTCGATGATAATAAACACAGGCGCCGCGCAGTATCGCGACCTTGGAATTTCATCTTTCTTTCGCGCCGCCCACATCGCGATGCGGATTATGCGTGTAATGTATGACCGAGTGCAAATAAGCAAGCTTCGCGCGAGTCGTCGCGTCGGCGTAAAATACAACAACGGGCAAAGCGTCCGTCGGCGACGATTGCGTAACGCAACGGGAAAACGCCTTCCTTTGCGTTCCTTCGCGACGTAAGTACCACGCCCGTCGTATCACGTCGCGTCGTATATGTGCGTATGGCGCGTCGCGAAATAAAATCCTAGCTCCGCGACCTCTGAGTATTTCGTCATTGCCAATTCGCGATAGTTTCTCATAATCGCACGATTCTAGCCACAGCGGAAATATTTTAAATTGTGCACATTTTTTACAAAAAGTTTTTTTTTTTACTCTTACCTCTAATTGTGTAAATATTTATTTGGATTAGAAATGACAATAATATAGATACTTTATAGTTTTTATTACATAAATGATGGCACACGAAAAGAACTATTTTATTGAAGTATCTGCACAAATTTAACCAAATATACATTTGAAAAATCATTCTGTTGGATGATCAGAATAATTAGAAATCTCAAGCGTAATGAGGAAGTTTTGATATTCTAGCAAAATTTGGGCATCCTATATAATTATTTTGATTGCTTGACAAAATTATACGCAGATCTTCAATAAAACCGATCTTCTCATACGCGATTTCGTAAACGTCTACATTTATAACAAATAAAATATTAAAGTTTATACAGGTAATGACTGATTTTAATTAATCACTATGAATATGATTTCAATATTACGATATTACACATTCAATACAGTAAAAATGCAATTTTATTGTTTCAATATTATAACTAATACAATTATAGTCCTAAAGTAGGTTGATTTCAGTCGTAAAGAAATTACGATTTTAATTGAACACACTGCTTTAGAATTAAAGTTTTTCTGCATCTCTTTCCGAGTTTTTCGTAAAGAGTAGAAATTGCGTTTTAATATTTTAATTTATACTTTTGGAATCTTCCTATTGACAGCATAAACAGTTTTTCACACCATGGAGTTTGATATGCTCGAATAATTAACGTGAGATAACGCTTATCAATGGTCTCTGCGTGCTTAGACATGTTACAAAGTTAGACAATTATTCAGTGGTTAACGAAATCGCTAATTAGCATGAAATTAATTTACAATGCCTACGATGGAATTAATTCGATATAATCTTATTTAAATATTCATTATTAGAATATATAATAATTTTAGTGAATAATAAAATATATTTACAGGAATTAGTTTAACGGTGAATATATAATTAAAAAATAGAACAATTTTTTTGAAGAATTTTGATTAAGATATATATTGTAATTTTTGTTCATGTACAAATATTTTATATATAGAAAGATTATTTGATTTTGGGATTAAAGTAATAAAGCTAACAAACTATGATTATTTAATTGTTTGACCATTTTACACTGTTATATCAAAGGAACGATGACAATCTTGAATTAGATAACTTTTGTTACATTTAACTTTCACTTGCATCAAAATGCAAATCAGTCCATTTCTATGATTATTTAGTTTAAAATAAACAACGTTCATGTAAATATATAAATTAGAGTCAAATGTAATATAATTTTTTAATCGAGTTGCTATTATAATTACATTGTTTCAGTTATTAAATTAAAGACATATATCGAGTAGAAGTAATAGCGACCTACATAAATGATTGAAAATAATTATTAGTTACATTGTATAATTTGACACTATGAATTAAACAGTGTAAGAAAGCGAAAGTTGCACATTTTGACGCACACTGTCAAAGATTTCGCACGATCTATTGCTCAGGTTTTACAACTAATTGACAATAGATAAACAAGTCGTCGCACCACGCGAGACACAAATGTTTCGTGTACTTTCGAATCGGTAACGTCAGCGTCGGGTTGCTGGTCTCGCAGCATTAATTAACTACAAACTAGTTGCGCGCCACGCTCGGAAACTAGTTTCCGTATGGTAGATAGAGATAGAGACACGCGTATTCTTTATACAGAGTGCGAGAAACTGCGAACTCATTTCCGATATGGGAAAACAGTCCTACGGCTTTCCGATGAAAGGTGACAGTGTCTCCTTCTCTTTAGACGGTAATTAAACGTAAGGGCGCTGCGAAGATGGCGAGACGGATCTCGAGGACACATTGCTGTCGCAAGTAAAGTGTAACCTCTATAACCGCCGTGATTGTTCCACGAACAGTTCACTCGGCCCTTTAAAATGCGATTATGAATCTTAAACCGAGAAAGATGAATCAGCGCGCTCTCTCTCACTCTTAGAAATTGCACTTACCATTGTTCCCTTTAACGTAGACGCCAAAGAAATCGAGTCGCCACTTTTTCCCTTATTATCCGTGATGAGTTCTCGACTCGTGTACAGCAACAAATACCAAAGTTAACTTCTTCAACTTCCCGTGTCACGTCGCTTTTTTCAACCCGGAAATTTTGTTTAACATGTGAAACTCTGAATGAAAAGGACTGTTTCGATGAAGTATTAAAAAAACTTACAATTAGTTCGATAGTTTCGATAAGTCTGAAAATAATTTTGTTGGACTGAAAATAATTAAATAGGACATTCAAGCTGAATATTAGAATGTCAAAACTTTTCACAACATTACTTATCATGCCTACATAATTATTTTGATAGTCCAACAAAATTATATTCTGTTCCAACTAAATTTGTAGGTAAAGCATTCTTTTCTTCCTGTATAAATACTTTAATCTTAATTTTTACGTTCCCACTGAGCAACAAAATCAAACTCCTTGTCAGTCTCACAGCAGTTTTCTTTATTAATCTTTCTTATATGTATTTTTTACATTTTTTTAAATATTTTTTAAGAAAATATTAAGTAAATGTATATACATAATAATAAAATATATATACATAATAATCTGAAATACTATGTAAATAATAAATTATAATAAACAATCAGTAGTATATGTAAATAAATAATATCTAATAATAATGACTTTTAATTGGAGTGTAAAAAAATCGTCATACATGATTGTTTATGCAATCGAACTAAATGGCATGTATTCACACCTCATTTATATTGACAATTATTTCATTAGTATATAGAATCTTAAAGCTATAATCTTAGAAATAAATCGATAAAAATGAGATGAATATAGATGAGTAATTATTCCCCTGGGTTAAGGCGAAAGATCGTCTATCTTTTTGTTAAATCATGAGAATCCATCATAAAGGCTTTGAATACGAACGCGATCGTATTCGACTGTTTTATTCATCAAGATATCGAGTTCGTCGATCCATCGTTTCTCTTTGGAAAGGATCGATTTAGCCGAATCTATGCGTCGCGTAAAATTCAATACGCATGCAGAAAGGTGCTATTTCACTGAACTCGTAATTTCAAAACTACATAAATGCAAACTGACAGTTCTGTCCATAGTCACGATATGCGTATTAAAGTGAAAGATTTGCGTCGCTGTATTGCTCGCTGCATATAGATGCTAAGTCCCGGCATCTTAATGTGCGTGATGCTGTTTTACTTTCTAACGATCCAATACATATATTGTATACCGATCGACCGTGATACGCATCACTAACCAGACGGGTGTATCGATCCTTCGATCGTATTTATTTCCTGATATAACGGCCGACATCTTGCATTACTGCGCGATGGAGACAGGTGACAAATAGAGAGACTTGATTAGAAAAAATTCAAATTTCTATTTTAATGATAGATTGAGTTAATCTGCTTGCATATACCTTGGATATTTCCTTCATTACTGAAACATGTAATACATGCGTTCAGTCTGCTGCAACATAGAGAAATCATCGCCCGAGCCGTCACTTCAGTCATTACCATGCCGATTATTGTATTAATAACATTTGCAACGTGACTCATCTCAATTAAAGTAACGGTAAACGTTGCGCTCGCAGACGCGATGCTATGATCTGTGGAAGAGGACCGCTTTCTAAAGACGGTCACACTTTATTATCACAAGCGGAATCGATTAAATCGCGCGTTCGCGTGTGCACGCCCGTCAAGAAAGATGAAGGAGACAGTAAAAGTGTCTCGCGCGTATAGATCATATCGGACGCCTCCCGTATAATTCCGCAGACCGCGCGATTTCTATATACGAGAAAGCGTCGCCGCCGCCGAGACCCTAAGATTTTACGAGGACAAAGAAGATGCCATGTGTTTATTATAGGTCGAACAAACATATCTAACAAGTTTAATTAAGACCGAGGGAGATTGGAAAGAATATGCGACGTATATTGTTAGATATCAACTGAGTTAAATAATACAATATTTTCTACATTATAAAGTGCAACTCGATTCATTTCTCTCTGTGGCTAGTTTCAAATTAAACAACATCCATATTAACGTATATATTCACGAAAAGGATGAAATGCTCAAAATGTTAAAATTTCTTACAATATTTATTATCATGCTTGTGATTCATATGTATAATTATTTCGATGATGCAACAAAATTAGAATTTTCAGATCTAATTAGATTTTTAGATATTGCAGCAAAATTGTTTTTTTTTTTTTCATGTATCATTTGACTTTATGAATTTAACAGTATAGGAATGTCTTGTTCGAGGCGTCGATGTATATAGTAGAGCTGACGCGAGAAACGACTCTACATCGCTAAGTTGTGAATACTTTAACACGCCGCTAATCGCTCGTTAACGCGCTTTTTCACCAACGTTTATCGCCTTTGGAACACGCAAAAATCGAGTTGCCTCGCATCACGACGAGAGCAGATGCAATGTACGCGCCCTCTCTCTCTCTCTCCCTCTCTCCTCTTCTCCTTCTTTCTTTCTCTTTTTCCCCAATGATAGAATGTTGCGGGCGATCCTGTTGGACCGGTACTTTTTGTTTTACATAATCCACCGCAGAGAAACGTAGCGTGCAGGATCGCCAGGTGTTCGCTTCCGATCCGAACGCTTTTATAGACTCGTTCTGATTGAATATACAAGATACAACGGTATTTTACATACGGATTGATTAATATGAATAATTATACTTGACTTAGAAAGATTATAAAATTTAATTTATTAATTGATTATAAAAGCTCCAATTGTTGAAATAATTAGAGTATGATATTGAATTTAACTAGATTTTGTAAACTTTTCACATATATCTTGTATTAAATCTCTTCTAATTGTTAAACTCACAATCAGACAAAATTATGTTGACAAATATCTATATATATTATATACAAATTTTATATGTAGAATCAATGTACTCATAATTGAATAAACTATTTTATAATTGTAATAATTGCGAAATGATTTATTCAATTGTGTATACATTAATTCTACATATAAAACTTATATAATTATTTTTCTAGTTATTAATTATTATATATGTCTTTTTTTTCGAATGTACAGAAGAGTGGTTTTACTGAAGTCTATCTAAATATCTAAAAATTTAGCTAGATACAAATTTGAAAATAATTGTATTGATGAAGCATCCAAATAATTATGTTATACGCTCAAGCTGGTTGCTAGAAAATTTTTTGCAGCATTGCTCTTCATGCTTGGAATTATTACGTAATTATTTCGATGATCCAACAAGAGTATTTTCAGATTTAACTTTTGTTAGCTAAATTTCTAGATATTTCAGCAAAATAATTTTTCTTTTATATCAAATTTTCTTAATACAAAACATATTCCGAATTGAAGAAAATAGAAATAAGATGTTTAAATTATGATCTTTTGAATTACGGAAACATCGATGTTTCAAAGCTGTCGGCATTATTTTCAAGAGGAAAGAAACTGTTAGATAGTTTATTCTATAATTCTACGATTGCGACTGTGTATTTCGTATATGTCATAGTCCAGTGAAGGATTCGTTACTGTAATATACGGAAGAGAGACAACGTGCTGATTTCACGGATGCTAGCCAGAAACGGCTGTAATTTGATGATACTTCAATGACTACGTCGTTACCGTACTGATAAGCGCTTTGCTCCCGCAATAACCGTGCATTAACACTTTCTTACGCAGGGACGTCTATTATTTGATTCGTACATACGAAGGAAAAAGCGAACGCGGTAGTTCCATAGTATACATTCAATGAGAACGCTATCTTGTCTGCCCTGTAATAAAATTTCAGCTTTTTGATATAATTTAAGCTAACGCCTTATAGTGGAAACGAGTTGTATAAGATTAATCTCGACTTTTGCAAAATTCTACTTCTGTTGTAAGATAAATAGAACTAGAAAATGACGAGACGCGTACGATTCATGCCCTTAAACTCTCTAACCAAGTCCTGTAAGATGAATAAATTAAATATTTTTGCAAACAGAGAAACAAAAATCCGAAACGAATTTCCAAATGAGTATCATTCTATGTGTGTGTCTGTCTGCTAACTGAGAACGTATATGAATCAATCTTTGTATAAACCACATCAGAATCTACACGGAAAGAACGATTTTGTTGGAGTATCTAAAAGTTTAACTAGATACAGATCTGAAAATAATTTTGTTTCAACCATCAAAACAGTAATTATACCTATACAAGGATACTTTAAACTGAAAAATGTTAATTTCTTACAGCATTGTCAGCAATGCTTGAGTGTCCTACATAATTATTTTGATGATTCAATAAAATTAGTTTCAGATTTGCATATATTTACTAAAAAAAAATTTTAATAAATATTTGTTGTTTGAATAATTTTAAATAAATATTTACTAAATGTAATATATTTATTCGATACCAAATTTATTAATTTGATTTAACTATCATTTTTCATTGAGTAAATATTTATTTATTGCAAATGTTTACTTATTATTAGTAGTATCATTAAAAAAAATATGTATTAATATTTAGTACACTTTTTTAATGTAACTAAAAGAACTAAATTTTAGATGCTTCAGCAAAACTATTCGTATATGAGATTAAATACACGAATCAAAAATTTTAAGTCTAAAGAATTTCTGTCTTAAATAACAAAGTACCTATATAAATTCATACGTTTTAATTAATATTCTAGGTCAAGAATTTTTCAATTCTTAACAAATTTATAAAGTTTAAAGCGAACGAAATATATAAGATCCAAAAATTAATTCTGCCAATGACAAACAAACAAAGGCCAATTGTTTCTCGTCATGTCCGCAACTGTCGAATAATGCGCGAGTACCATTTTCTTATCGGAACATGGAAAATTCATGTTGCATAGAAAATCTGCATAACTGCACCTTGTGTTGGACTCGCTCGGAAGCAACTTTTATTACTAGACACGTCCGCGTAAGTCGAGAAGTTGTCGCTCCATCGAGGGAAGTGAGAGCTTGTCGTCTCAAGATACATTTCGCTATTGTTTGCCGGCGACATTTAGCAGCACGATGGTAGAAGACTGTTCCGCGACTTGTTTTCTGATATTTGGTATTTTACTTTCTAACGATAGCGAGTGTTTGGGACATTACCTTTGCCGGTAAGAACTTTACGGTGCGTGAATGCGGCGGAAAGCGGCGTTTAAGATTTAAGAATTCGTTCTGCGCGGAAAAATTTGTCACGACTGTGAGAGCAGAACAGCTCATACTAATTTTCGTCGATTTTCATAAAATTGTGCGGCGTTGCGAGCGAGAAGCGATCGCGATTGCAATTTTCACGCGTCCGCGAATGCTTGGAAAGTATGTTAACTTGTCATAAGAAAAACCGTAAATCACATAGTTAAATATATACATATATGTATAGTATATATTTTTTGTATTATATACGTATATATATATATATATATATAAGTACAAAAAATATCAATTAAACAAAAAACTTTTTTTAACATTTCATATACTAGTGGCGAATTGTTGTATAATGTTAACATATATAGGATTTCCAAACTTTTGTGAATTGCGACCCACTTTTTAAAATAGTAAACTCCGCGACCCACCTAGCTTTACTGAATATGGAAAAGTTGGAAATCGATTATTTATTTAGATTTAATTTTACTGCTCCTTTTGTTTAAATTTTTTATTAAATACACTTTTATTAATGTATTTTCCATATATATGAAATTTGTATGAAAAATTCGCTTGTTTGTCATATCTATTAATAATATCCTAATGTCTTCATTAAAATGACTCATTATTTTGGTGCAAGAAGTTTGATAGTTATAATTTATATCGCAATTTAATTTTAATTTTTGCCATCGTTGAAAAACCAATTCACATATTACGAAGTCATGAAAGGGAGCAGTACTCTTAATGTAATGAAATGTAATTTAACATTCTAATATCTTTCGTGACTTACCAAAAATCAACTTGCTACTCATTAATGGATTGCGACCTACACTTTAGAAATCTCTGCGTTAATACAAAATAAGAAAAGAATATATCATTATTGGAGAACAGTGTAGTGTCATTTATTAAAACTGTAATTGAAAAGCGTAAAGCGAGAAATGTTATAACGAGAATATTTTGAATAATGGATATTTTTGCCAAAGAAAAAGAGCGAAGAATAATTGTATGTGAGATATGAATTCACGATGAGCATAGGTATTTCGTTTATTTTTATTTTATGGATTCGTTTGCGTTGAGAATTAAAAAATTCTTGACGTAGGATTTTAACACATATATATGGATTTATAGATTTACAATTAAATTTATACGTTTACAATTACATTACTTTTACAGCTTAACCCTGGTGAGATGCATAGTGGCGCGTTAACGACGCGAAAACGGTAATTTATTATCGTGGCTCAAAAAGGAGACAAGATTTCTCGCGTTGCCGACATTGCAATGTTGTTAGCAGAACAAGTACCGTGAAATGGACAGACTAGGATTGAAAAAGTGACGTGTACAGAGCGACGATTGCGAAGCGATGATAATTAAGGTGATCGATGTGCCATAATTTGTAACTGTCCATCCTGGTGGATATTTTATTTCGATTTTTTGGGTGTTCGAAATCTCCACAGCAAACGCTTGGACTTTCCAATTAATATCGGGTATCAGTATAGCTCTTTTATTTGGCAGTTTTGTAACAAAATGTTAAAAATGGAAAAGATAATACAAATATGCAGACAACGCAATTTTCTCAGTTATATTAATTTGTTTTATATTACGCGCGGCAGATTTTTTTATGTCCCAAACTTTCTAATATTACAGACAGCAAAAGAACAGTCTTGCGCAAATTAATATGAACAAGTAATAATTTTTTTAATTTATATTCATTTATTACATAGAGAGAGAGAGGGGGGGGGGATTTCCAGTATTTATTATAATATTTTAAATATATTTATTAAATAAATATCAAGTAGTACATATTAAATTAATATAAATACTAAAAAAAATTATTGTTTATTGTAATAAACACTGTAATTCTTTTTATGTAATGAATTTATATAAATCTCTAAAAATAATCTTTTGTTTACATTAATTTACGAGTACCTATATAAGATTACGTTATAGCGCCGTCGCAAAAGTTTCACAGAAAGAAACACTTCTTTCTCCGGGCTGTTATTTTATGCTACATTAAATCAACTTGATTTCAAGGCGAATCAAACGTTCCTCTCCCTTTGATATCAATCGAAGATAGAAATTCGCACTGTCGGATATCGTGCGGGTGCACGACTACCTGTATAGCACACTACCCATTCCTCATATTGTCTTTTCGCGCGACGCGTAAGGAAGTACATATGTACGCACGCACATTCGGTTTCGCTTTTCCCGATTCTCAGGGAGGCGAGAAAACAAAGCTATTCGCGCTGAGTACGCTCGCTTTCTAAACGGTCGAACGCAAGTAACGCACCGCACCGCACCGCACCACATCGCGCCGCATCGCACCGTAACGCACATGAGAGTGTATACGCATGTTCAATCGACCAGAGAGTCGTTCGTCATGAAAGAGAGAAACGTCCTAACCGCAGCATTCGTCATTCAGTAAACCCTGTCAATTTGTACATTACGTCGCTGAGTAACGACATATTACCCTTGCACGCAAAAAAAAAAGACCAGAATCAGTTGATACGGTTTTTTAATTAAAAATTTCATTGTTTGAAGCAAAGTACGAAAAGAATGATTTTACTGAAGTATCTAAAAATGTATAGCTATATACATCAGATTTAAAAATAATTTTGATAGACATAATAATTATATGAGAGGCTTGAAATAATTATGTAGCTATGTTAGAATGTCAAAACTTTTTGCAATAAGCCTATTGCAAAAACTTTTTGAAAAAATTTTATACTCAAATTTTATATTCATTTTTATCAAAATTAAATTTTATCTCAGTTTAATTTATTCAATTTCTTTTTTTAATTCTTACAGGGAAGAGAACGATTTTATTCGAATATACCATAAAATATACCTACCTATATTACACATTTGAAAATAATTTTGTTATATCAAAATAATTATGTAGGAAATTTAAGAACAATGCTATAAAAAGTTTTATGACATTCTAGCAAGTTTGAGCAGTTACATAATTATTTTGATACTCTAACAAAATTATTTTTTATCGAGCTAAATTAAATGCTTTATCAAAATTGTTCTTTCTGTGTGTGGAATACTATGTTTAAATACTAATTAATTTATTCATTTTTAATTAAGTTAATTCACTGTCGATTAATTACAAGTTTTGGTTAATTTTTCTGTACAATTTTTCTGTATTTTAATTAGAACGTAAAAAAAAAGGTATTGTACTGAAATATTAAAAATTTTAATTAGATATAAATCTGAAAGTAATTATGTTGGACTATCAAAATAATTATATATTGGACATTTAAACTGATTGCTAAAATGTGAAAACTTTTTGCAGCATCATTACTTGAACATTCTACGATCAATTATTTTAATGGTCTTAAATAATTATTTTCTATAACTGAATCATTTTTTAAATCAGTTTTTAAACTTTGACCAAGTCGTTTTCTTCCATGCACGCATATCTTGCGATTGTTTCCTTTAATTGCTACTCTCTGTGTATAAATTGCATACATTTGAGCGTAACATTGTGCATCACAACTGCAGAGTATCCGCAATTAATACGGCCCTCAGACTTTCATCGATGGTCACGCTCGTTCTGCATATAGACACACGGGATAAACAGCGTAGATAAGATATGCAGTAGCGCATGTCTAATTTCTAAAATGCTATAAATTACGGAGTCACGTAAGGGAAAGGCGTTGTGAATTATAAGGCGACAGAAATTCCGCCGTTCAATGCTGAAAAACATATCTCGCAGCTTTTCGATTAGTCTCGATCTCTCGGACAATTCGCCTCGCGTTTGCAGCGTGGCAACGCAAAATATTCTTATTATCCAATTTTCGATACTTTTTTGCATGAGAATATTTCCGACCCTCGGATCACAGCAACAATCTAAAACTCACGAACAGAGACCTTTACGCCCATTACATATTTGTAACTATTATATTTATTAAAAGTATTTTAGTGCAACTCTCTATCACAAAATGGTATTTCTTTAAGCTTGAAAATTAATTTTCATGTAATTTTCTACTTTGAAGAGTAGTTGTGGAGTATGTAACGTCAGAAAAATGTCTCATGTCTTAAATTTTATGAGTGCATGTGATTAGTATTCATAATAATATATCTATGTACTCAGAAGAGATTCGATTGAATTTTAATTAAACTAACGCAAATTTATCGACGTTTTAATGCGACTGTCATTTGTCACTGCGATCAAGTGATGTACTACAACTTTTCAATTAACTACAATTTCCAACAAAGTTTTCTTGAGCTTTCAGCTGCACTTACATCGCAAAGTTGCATCGTAACTGCAGTTTTCCGATGAATTTTGGCACTCGGTTAATACGACTTTATGTTTGTACAATAGAAGCAAATATAACGATAATTCATAATAATAGAATTTGAATTTCATTTTTGATAATTCACACAAAAATCACACTTGTTATTTTTTCGTACACAATATATTATTACATAGTATTATGGTTGAGTTCATAAGGCCTTATTTCAGTTATCTGATATTTATAATTCGATGTCGGCACACTAGAAAAAAGTTGCACGAATGAACTCGTTCAAACACACGACGGTGGTCTGTTGTCGATTATGAGAGAGTGAAAGTGTGTATGCCGCGGTGGTACAAGTGCTTTCAATGGCAAGCACGTTTTCTCGGTTGTTGAGATTCAGTTGTACGCACGATCTCGGCGAGTGTCGATCGGGTCTCTTTTTTTTACTCGTTCTCGTTTCGTCTGTTTGATTATCCCATGTGTCAAAAAAGCAAATCATTCGCAATCGCTTCGTAGCGATAACGATCATTGTTAAGAGGACGATTTGCACTACTATATAGACTCATTATGGTGCTATGAACCACAAGTGAATGTTTAATGTATATCGTCTCTACGAAATTGACTGGCAAAGGAAGGTAATAATGTTATTCCAAACTACTTTTAGAGGAAGAGGAAGGGAACACAATACATTTTGATTGTGAAAATAAAAAGCTTTCTGAGTACTTATCGTCGAAAAAGAAATTGAAAAGGCATTACTCTTTCGATTATTAGAGACCCTTTAATCAGTGTCAACGGAACAACTACTTTTGATTAGTCCGCTTTGTTTTAACAATTCCTAAGAGGGGAGGGGGGAGGGAAGAAAAAGATAAAGAAAATAAATATATAGCCTTCTTTCTCGCGTAATTTTGCTAAAAGTAGAGACCCTGCCTACAAAACGCGGCTCCAGACTCTGATTAGAGGGTCTTTACATTAGATAAATAGCACTTGATAACGCTCAAATGGATCGAATGAAATCACGATCGTGATTAATATCTGAATCGATAGCTGAACGTGAGCTATAATTAACCGCATTTGTCAATCACCTTTCAAAAATGAGAAATAATTGTAACGATGAAATTGTTATCCTGTCTGTTCCCACACGACCGTAATTCCTGCAAAACTATGATTGCAATACAGTCCGATGAGCAGAGACATCGGCAACTGACACGTGTCTCTCTGGCTGCTGATATTCCTGTGCCGTTCACACATTTCGTGCCACTAAAGTATAGCATTACGTTGAAAAGAAAGAAAATGTTTCTTATTCTTTCAGGAAATAGCCAAAGACTTTCAGGAAAGTCGTTTGACATTCTCTTATATAGCGCAAATTCTTGTTAAATACGACCACTGATATTCCACACATTTCAAAATGACACAAAAGTGTCATATTACATTCTCTCTCATAATAAACAACATTTTTTCCAAAAAGTATCTAAAACATATATGGAAAGTCACATTTATACTTTACACATACGCAGAATTAAATTTTATCGTAAATTTAAAAATATAAAATTCCAAGCTGTGCTATACGCTTTCGCACATTTCGAGAAAGAATAAACAACACATACATGCATATGTTACTTCCATTTTCTTCAACCTTTTATTCGTCTCCACACACGTATAAGTGAATTGAAATTATGAACAACTTATTTATTGTTAAATATTCTATTTTCATTCTCTCGTTAGACACCTCAAGTTCTTTCAGAGCAAGGTCCTTAAACACGCAATAAGAATGTTATCCTTGAGTGTATACTATTTGTACATGTCATAAAAATAGAGAGGCAGGTAAAAAAAATCAACCGTCGCGTCTCGACGCCAAGTGGTTTTTTCTTTTCTCTTTACCCCCTTGTAAGGTCTTCTTTGTAGAATTTTCCGTGAATGTCAGCGGATTCACGGCCGTTGCTGCCGTAGAAGGTGCGTAGAGGTACCCCCGTTACTTATACAACGCAACGCAACGCAACGCACCCACGGGGTCGCGTGCTCGTCGCTCGAGCCCATCCTCTCACCTCGCGCCCGCGCCGCGTCTCCGGCACAATGTGCACTCTGTGTGTGCCTGTCTCTCGGTCGCGCGGCTGTCAGTTTGCGTCGCGCGCTCGAGCGAGTGGGTTGTAAATCGAGTGCGAGAGCAACTTGTGGCAAACACGTAACGTCATAACACGCGTGGCGGCCGGATAAGAGTAAAAGTAACGAGATATTTTCGCGCTGCTGCCGCTGCGTGACAGATCAAAACAGTGCTGTTTAACGCCGGCGCGGTGCCGGCGCGGCGCGGCGCGGCGCGGCGTGGCCGTAATCAGTATGTATAATATTTACATCCGATTTTGCAGTGTTGGGAAATAATACCACGTTGTAAACACTGTTTAAAATCTGCTTAATCCATGTTTTAAAACATATTTTTAAAAGCATAGTGTTTTCTTTTTAAAAATGTTCGACATTTTGTACAGTAATCAGTTTGAATGTTCTACATAATTTTATTTTGATAGTCCAACGAAATTATTTTTACATCTGTATTTGGCTGAATTGTTCAACACTTTCATATATAAAATCGCTCTTTTCGTGTAATCAATTTCAGAGAGAATTAAAATAACATAATTCATAAATGTAAAAACACGAATATCACATATATGTATAAAAAGAACAATTTTATTAAATTATCTAAAAATTTAGCTAGAGCTATAGATCTAAAAATAATTTTGTTGTAAACCATTAAAATAATAACAGAGCGCTCAAGCTGGTTGCCAGAATGTCTAAACTTTTTGCAACATTACTTATTAATTTTCTATATAATTTTTTCGATGCTCCAACAAAGTTTTCTCCAGATCTATGCCAAGCTAAATTTTCAGATACTTGAGCAATATCGTTCTTTCTATGATTAGTATATTTTAATAAAAATAATCTAAATATTTGCAAACATAAAGAATATTGAATTGTTTGACGATTTTTGTCGAAGAGATTTGTAATTGAATGGGTCAAGTCGACCCATCATCAGCACTGGAGGGTTAATATTGATTATTATGTCACTTGAGCATGATCGTTGCGATGTTCGTGAGAATCGTCTCTATTATATTTCTCTCGGAAGCCCCTTGAAGGACCTCTACCACGATGCGAAAGGATATTTACACTTACAAGATTCTCGTTGCTTACGGGAACTGTGCGTAAACACGTTTAAAGAACCGTTACTGGGTATGGTAGATTCGAAAGTATTTAGATTGTAATTGCTTGCAAAAACTCCGAAGCTATTTAAAGACTCGGCGGCGCGGCGGTTCAAAAGCGCTTTATCTTGTGTGCGAGAGATTTGCGAAAATATTTCGAGAATCTTTATTATTTACGAATATTTTCTGAGAATATTTGAAAAATCGTCGAATTCCTCGAAAGATTTCAAACTATAGAGAATCTTTGCCTTTCGCGAAAGATTCGACAGTCAAAGTTGCAAGTACTTGGCATATTTTTTTCGTATCGAGATGACCGCATCGTACATTCCGATCGTTAACACGTGTGCTACATATGCTTTCGGAGTGTATGCAACATTTCTCAACAGCTTGTAGAGAAATTAAACGGAATAATGTCCTATTTAGGACAAAGTCTTACCATACAAATACTTTGAAGCATTTAATCAGAAGAAAGAATTTTACTAATTGATCAATCAAAGATTCTTCAAAGTATTTATTAGCATGACGCGTTGACCGTTACCCTCGGTATCCTCGATAGCGCGAACGTGTTGATTATGTCCAACGGAGCGGACGAAAACCGATGTGTTGCCATGAGCACGAATTCCGTATTTATCGCGGAGCATCCTTGACCGATCGCGTTGCCGATAAAACGAAGGACTTGCTTCTCGAGGACCTTCGCTCGCCATTGGTATTCTCGATGGGCGGAAAACGTCGTTTTTACGTCGCAAATCCCAAAAATATCTCACTTGAAACGCTTCATTGAGGCGTGACAATTTTTTATCTTTTTATAAAACGGAGCGTAGTCGTAAAATGTATAAAGACGCAGCCATGTGGCTCTGAATAATTTTAGTTAAGTAAATAAAAATTTGATAATTTTTCAAAGTCGGAGGATATTTTACTCTCGGGATTTCAACGGTTAACATAGCTTGCAATTTTTATCTCTTTATCAAATTAGAATGCGAAAAATGAACAAAGTCTCAAAGATATTATTCCTTCAATATTGAAATATAAAAGGAATCACACGCGGTGAATGCAAAAAGTATTTACAGTGGAGATTTTTATGAAAAATTTATGTTTATAAAATAAACATTCATTATTAATTTATTAAACAAAAGAGCTCTGCGGAAATAATCGTGTTTATGATCTTACAATCAGAAAATTTTTTGCTGTACTTTTTTCAAATAATATATAATTTATAATGTATGTACATTTATAATTTTTCATTTTTATATTTATTATGAAGATAATATATTTCAATTACTATACATCTTTTTATGTAAATTAATTTGAGAAATCTATCTATTTGATTCTTTGTTAATCAATTGCTTATTAATGTTTTTATACTTTCTAAAAATAAATTTTTTTATAAAGCTCTCTCTTGTACGAATACTTTCTCTGCATTCACTGTATTATACATACACTTGCTACATAACGTCACATATTTTCTGTTATATGAATATTATGAAAGAGACAGGCGTGATCATCGTAGTGTGTGATCATCCTGATTATCGCGGCGCCGGATATCACAGATGTGCTTAATCGGTCATTCCCGATGATTATCATCATTTAAGGTCCCTCATTCGAAAGCAGCGCAATATCGCGGACGTTCGGTGGCGCAGTTAAAATTTTCAAAACTTACGCAAGACTTATCGAGAACACAGGTACTTCCGCGTGCTTGTCTTAATCACAAAACTGATATTATGTTTTCATATCGTTCAATTATATCACTATTTATAAACCTCATTATTACACACATAGATATGTACCTATATAGATTGCAACATACAAGCTATGTAAGGATCTTTTAGAACGAGTATAAAAACAAACAAGTTTTATCCATTTAAATTGAGTATTAAATTAATATAGTACAGAAGATAATCAATATTAACAATAAATATATAACTTAAAAATTAAGTATCCTTACAGGAAACTCTTACACCTGATCGATTTATGTTAGTATCAAGACGATACTTATTCGAAGTACTAAAAGCATTGATAACAACAGTGTTTTTAATACTTTTAAAATAAAAGTAATTAAATTACTGTCTTTCGGTATTAAATTGTATATCATATAGTCTTTCAGTATTTCTACAACAATAATCAAAATAATAATATTAGCAAAAAGAGTATATATTTTCAACATTAAATGTTATTTTTGTTTTACAAATCATTGGTCATGTTCAGCAGACTCAACTGTTGCGGAGCGGATCCGTGAGCGCTCGCTGCATGCTATTGGTATATTCTTTTAGATCATCCAATAGCAGCGAGCTCTCACAGATCCGCTCCACAACGGTTGAGTCTGCTGAACGCGACCATTCTCACTTTTAATTGTGACGATTTGGATAATTTCTTTTAGGTGTGCCACCTTTTTTAAGTTGTGATAATTTTGACGATTTTTTAATTAAATCTTTAGTTTACTTTTCATGGTTATTGATAGAATAATATTTATAGCTATAAACTCATTCATAATACTCGAAAATTACATTGTTTACATTATGTTACTTTTCAAGTAAGAAAACGATATGTACGTTAAATATTTATTAAAGTGCAGTGACCGAATTTATTTTCTTGACCCGTGTACTTTATAGCTTTCTTGCTCATCGACACTCTTGTAGCCGGAGAAAATCGAAAGTAGAAGGAATTCTCGGAGAAATAGTCAGGATATTCACGGCATATCCGCCACGTCGTAAAGTTTATGTTGTTAACTATGGTACTCTAGCAGCAGTGGAAGCGTCTTTAGACTGTAGGAATTATAAATCGCTCCGTCACGACCACTGCATCGTAGTGCCAATTATATACACAGCTTGAGATAGTCTTTAAAAACAAGCGATTATCGTGGGTGATGTAAACGGAAATAAGCGAGATTTACGATCTCTTCTCGAACACTCTCGCGAACACACTCTTCTTTTGAATCGCAGATTTCAGTCAATCGCGACAGGCAGAGCGGACATGTGAAATGACACTGTTTCAGACTTCGGTTTCAAATGTATCTTTGTCTCTTCGATCTTCGAAGTAAAATAACGTCAAAATGAAGTCGCTTAAAAAATTGATAGGATAATAAAATCTCTTTTACGTTCTGAAATCTTTTCTCAATTTCCATTCTCGTGCGTATTTTTCGTCAAATAAATCTGTTCCAAACTGAAATTTCATGGAATCCACAGAGAGATAATTTGGATAAATTAACAGAAATGTTCAAATTGTATTCAATCAAACATACAAAACCTAATCCTAACAAAGATTTTCGAAGTAAACAATAATACTGCATAAATGTAGTAAAAAACGAACAATTAGGAATTAGCGCTATAAATTGTGCGCAATTATTTGAAACAAACTTTTTAATCAATCCTACAATTAGACGTTTACATTATTAGAAGGTGATACACTGCATGTCTTGGCTAAATTGGTTAGTGTTAAAAAATGTATCAATAATTTTGCTGAAGCGCCACTAAATTTTGTCCTAGCGTACGTTTTGTATATTTGATTGAAATTAAAATTACCTACGCGATTTCAATTATTACCTCGCTTTACTTGCGGAAAAAAGAATACGTGCATCTTTTTATTCCGCACGTTGAAGTTCAAAATGTGAAAGAAAGAAAATATTCATGGTAATGTATAATCTTTCCAAGCGATCTATGATAATAAGAACTAGATGCACTTCTCTAGGGTCCTGATACCATATTCTCGCGCCCCGGCTTCCTTCGGCTCGTAACGGTTGTAACTGGATGGTGGAAATAAATCGCGCGAGTGCACGGACAATTATCGCTCTGTGCCGAAGAGAAAATGCATGCTTTTATGCGCCGGGTGTTTGAACGTTAAATTGGCCGTTTCGGGGACGACTCCGATAAAACGGAGGCAAGAGGCCACGAGACGAGAATCACGTTGGAAGCGCAATTGCGGGATAATCTTCGCGAGGAGCGTAACTTTTTGAAATGCGCGTCGCGGTTGGAGCTCGCAATTTTTTCCTCTCGCGTTAGTCTTGCTCACCGCGGCGATTACTCTTATTACAATTAGTCGTGGAGAAAACACGTTCTAACTTTGTATCGTAAAAAATACTTGGGTAGAATTGTTATAGCCACATTCATACCGCGTTTATGCAAATGTACTTTTCTTCGGCCTATTGTTATATACACGATACGATGTTACGCGCGCCTCATTGAATGAAACAAGCGGATGCGTTGTAACGATGGAATGCGTATAATTCGGATGTACTATAATCTTGGTTAAAAGACTATTAGACGTTTATATTTTTTCCATTCATCTGCAGTTCTTTTATCTGCATTGTTACCTATTTGGTTATCGGCATATTATACATAAATTTAAAAGGTTCTTGAGAAATAAAAGATAAAACTTTAAATAATAATTATAATAAGGTATCATTTAACCAAGCTGTATATACCTGTATAGATAAGCAATGCGAAGAAAATGCACATACATTATGTCAACCCTTTATTCATGAATAATCAGATGTGAGCAAAGTATCGGAGGATGGATATACCTAATCGAAATCTATATAAACGTAGTAAGATTAGAACGTGCATTCCTATTGTCACTATCGGTTTCTAGAATGGGATAACTTGAATATCGTTCTTTCTCTTTTTTCCTAAATTATCAAATTTAAGAGGCGTGCTGATAAAATTGAAAGTTATATTCAATTTTTTCTCTAGCAGAGCACAAAAATTATAATTAAAGAATACGTACAGTCTATATACATGTATTACGTTTATAATTGTCAATTTTTATCTTAATATTCAATATCAATTTTTTATATAAAAGTTTACAGCTGTTAATGATATAATATGTATTAATATTAATCGATGAAGCAATGATGGTAAATATAAAAAAACATCTTTTTTTTAATACTTGAAAAAATAACTTATATAAATACTAAATTTTATATTATTTATGCATATATGTAGTTAAAATAATTTCTATCAAGAATTTTTTTATTAATTTCATATCATTTAGAATCATTAATGAAATTGAATTCCATGCATAAGTTTTGCTTTCGTTCAACTCTTTCAGCGTTTTCTTACGCTATCACGACTGAAATGTAGAATACGTATACGATATACGAATGTTAAGTTTCCCACATGCATTAACAAAGTTCTCTATTTCTGTCTTTATCCTTCTCTTTTCTTGGAATTGTTTTAATAATTAAGTCTTTTTTCCCGCACCGCGCGAATGGCCGATCCCTTCAAAGAAATTCGGTCAGCTGCAGCAGGGAGCTGGGCTTTGTGTTTTCTCCCCGCCGCGACGCAAATGCAAGTAGATTGAGTAAACCATCGCCGACAATTGCCACTCCCCCCGCCGTACGTGTACTGTTGGTGTCGTGCGAGAAATATTAATACCTTCCACTTCCTTCCGGAGAACACCGGGCATGGGTCGGTGGCGTGGGTCCCCTACCGAATCCGAGTGAGTCTCGACTCGTTTATGTAAACACATGCGGTCTAAACAACGCGCGAGCACCGTCGACAAACAACGAGGCGAGGGCGAAAACCCAAACACTTTTTTCAGCGCGTGCGGTTGAACGCGTGCGAGAGGATACAATTAGCGGCTATATACAAGTAGATATTCTTTCGCCGCGGCAAGTTACATACAATACCTTGGGTAGATGGATGCTCCGCAAAATTGCTTACGGTCTATATACGATGGTAAGGTGGTTTCGTTTTAGCCAAGAGGAGAAACGTCGAACTGTGTGCAAATCACGACGCAAAGCCGATTTTCCTTGACTCTCGACGGGCACAGTTTGCTTCTTTCTCGCGTCTAAATCAGTATTCGTTAAGCGACCCGATTCTTTCACCTGGCAGCTTTCGCAGATTAAAATGATGATTTTCGTATAGTCCTCACTGCGATAATGCAAGAAACACCTATCGTGTGCCGATCGCCTCGTATAAATACGAGCATCTATCGCTAGATAATCAATAGAGATCGAATATTGTAGCTTACACATCTCGTTGTTTTAATGCGCATACAATTAGCCTTCTTACAGACGAGTTTCTAAAATTACAAAAACATAATATTTTTAATCTTTTCTTTAATCATACTTATTTTATTTTATTTTATTTTTAACTCCTCAGTAAAATTAAACGAAGAAAAACGGAATGAAAAGATTTAAGAATATTGCATCATTGTAGTTAATTATAATGTAGTTAATTTTTTGTTTGCGTTATTAAAATTAAAAAATAGTTAAGCAAGTATATAGACATATTACTGCGTTGATAGAAAAGTGACACATCTAAAAATTAGCAACATTTTACTCTTTACTAGAGAGCATTTTTTAAATTTGTATATTCAATTGAAATAGTAAATATGTACAATTTCATTTTCTTTCTCTAGTATATGTTATATACTTTCAATTATATATATTCTTTAAAACTATATATATCGTCGTGGCTTTTTAAAATTTGAACACTCCAATTCTAATGCTAATTTTTGACTCGTCTCACTTTTATCAACACGACAATTATATGCCAATGTCCCTGAAGAAGTTAAAGCAGTATGGGAAAAATAGTGTGAAAAATCAGGTTTTTTCGCAGTAAAATGACTAAAGCTGCACGTGTGTGCTTTTTTACAATTCTGTTACTTGCATGCACCTTGGCTTTGTACTATTAGTTTCAGTAACTTTGCATATGAATGGTGAAAGAAGCATTCTATAATTGAGATTTATACGACCAGTGTTATTGCAATCTTCTCTTTGTATCGTCTTTTCGAGCTTTCAACGAGAAATTCCGCTGATTAATGCTCGTTTTAGATAATTTTTTTTTTGTAATTAGTGATAGAATTCTGTTTATAATTCTGTGTATAGACTAGGTATAAGACGAGAAACATTTGAGGAGTCAAAATATATGCGTATATGTATATTATAGAATACAAAACGTATGAAACTGTAAATTAAATTCTATTTTGAATTATGACATAAAACCAATCATAGATTTGCCTGAAATATATTTAATACTATAATGTTTAATGTGAATAAGAAATTTTGAATTACTTATACATTGAAATAAATAAACTCATATTAATATATCGTCATATATATATAAATCGATATAAAATTTATCATTTTAAATATTTTGTAAACAATCATCGATACATGGCAAAATATAACGCTGCAAACGCTTGTTATTGCTTGATTTTTTTTTCCATTTACGCATTCGAAAAAGGCGGTCGAAATCAACAGCGGCCGAAATCAAGGGCGGAAGCTGTTATGTAATGATAACTACGATTCTTCAGCATTGGTCCTGATGTTCAGGCATCATTGTATATGTATATATAAATTGATGTTTTCATTTACTTATCGGACGGAGCTCGATACGATGACTCTTTTCGTGGACCCGTAGTAATCATTGTGTTCCATAACCAGTTATACGAAAGTGAAACTGCTTCTCACGCATTCTGCATCGACAGATCTTTTATTTCTTTAATCCTATAATGAATGCATAGGAGATATCAATTTTTAATAAATATAAAAGGATAAAAAATTGTTATATTTTTGTGAGAATTTCATTACGATGTTTAAAATTCTCGCACATTCGAACGACATTCGAACGAACGTAACCATCTAATTATATTTTCAAATCTAGCTAAATTTTCAGATATTTCAGCAAAATCGTACTGTTTGTGCACACGATAAAGATGTTTTAAAGCTGTGTTAAATATCTTTCTTTTTTGTAAATCAATTTTTTGTAAAGATAATTATAATCCTTCCACAATATATCTGTGCTTGATGTATCAGTCAGTAAGAGATATTTTCTCCATTATTTCTTTCATGTTGCAAGACCTACATGAAACTCGACAGGATTTTCTCGTGTGGATAGCGGAAACAAATTGCGCGTTTAGGGATTAGAACGGCTTTCCCAGGATTGTAGGTATCTCTCGCGTTACATCGCAAGACGAATAACTAATTCCATGTCATTAGCATATGCTTGATGGTTGATCTCAGCGCGATTAACATGCGTTTCCCATGCGTAATACTTGATTTTCGTCATGTTTATATATTCTTAGTGATTATGATAGACGACCGCTTGTGTATCGGTGAACGTCGTCTGCATGCCGGATGGAAAACCGCTGCAATTACTAGTCATCATCTCTGAGATACTAGCCGGTGCAGGCTTTATCCGATTTTACACGAGTCCGTGGAAACGTACGGCAATATCGTTTTGCAAAAGCCCGGCTGCAGTCGCGATCGCAATTGTAATTGAATCCTGCTGGCGTACGGCCAAGTAAGAGCGATATCTCAGTGAAATCATCATCTATATAACGATGACGACAGGAAGCCGCCCGCGCGAATATGACTTTCCTCGCCTCTTCGAGCGCAGTTATACTTACCTATTGCACGAAAGTGCAGGAAAAGTAGTGTTTTGTTGATTGCGTTTCGAAACAAAAATCTTTCAGTAATAAATTGGCTATATTATTAAATTGGAAAGTATTAGATTTTTATAAGAGAAGTAGACTCGTGAATTAAACATTACTAAAAGTTAAATGATTATAATACATATTATGTGAACGTGGTTCTTTAGTAATTTATAATACTATACAAGCAAAGAACAGTTTTGCTAAAAATGAAACTGTATAATTACAGACTTGAAAATATGGTATAGTTTTATTAGATAATTCTGTCAAGCGTTGATAACAATGTTGTAACAAGTTTTAACATTCTATCAATTAGTTTGAGCGTTCTACATAATTATTTTGATTCAAATAAAACTATTTTCAGAGTTAAATTTTTAGATATTTCAACAAAACCGTATACAGATTAATTATGTAATAATTTATGAGATGATATGAGTAATTTAATAATTCAGAAAAAAACGGCATGTTATGACGCATCGTCATGGAAATTAACAAATTAAAGACTGCTAGATAGCTAGAGAGAAATGCGAAAATTTAATGGACAGCTGTAATATATATATATATATATATATAATTTCAGAAATTAATTAGATGATTAATTATAAAATGTCGATGAAATTACAAGCTTATCTGTTAATTACCATAGATCATAATTTGTCATCATTTTTCACGTAAAAGACGTACAAATGAACTAAACAATTCATTAGACAATCTCTTCCCTTGGATTCTGTACGTTAACTTCATCCTAATCATAAGCTGCCGTTAATCAAGTTTACGTATGTGTTTCAGGTGATTACTAACGGTCTCAAGTGCGACTCGGACGACGTCGACGGTTTGACAAACGGTGAGTCACTCGAAATAATTTTCTCTGTCTTCCCGTCTCTGCACTTTTTTTCTTTCTCATTCATCCGTCGTAAAGAGACGCACGCAATCAACGATGACGACCGTACGCGACTAGATTAGATTCATTCGATACGTTCAACGGTACCTTAGTTTCATTGACGAAATCTCCCAGCATACAAAGGAATCGTTAATGAGACAATTCAGGACTGTACGAAAGTTTTTCGACTTTCTCTTTCAAACTTTAATCTATTTATTAGAGAGCTAGGTCTGTTTTTAAAAACAACTTTTCTCTATAACAACTCTTCTTCGAATAAGATTTGTTACAATTTATTATTTCATTATTGTAATCTTAAGATATAGAGGTATACGAAACATTTTCAGTGCCGCGCGCGCTATAGTCGCTTTCCAGTTCTGTAAAAAGATTAATAAAATGATACTGTTGAATTTATTTTAATTGTTACTGCGAATTTATCTGGAAGATTTTTATTCATCAACAGTTTGCAGTAAATAATTATTAGGAATTAATCGTTATTTGAATTAGGAATAAATGCGAGCAAAATGCGAATTATCTTTAACTTATTTATTAATATGTAGCTAGTAATTTTTTTTATGACGAACGATAAGTAATGAAGTTTTGTTTTTAAACTACTGTGCTTGCTTTTATTTAGTCACTTAAGTCTAAACGATAACTTTCACAATTTAACACACATAGTTTATCGCCGACTCTACACTGGTTTTATGTCAATGTTAAGTACTTCGTGAAACTAATGTTTCCCCTCTCTTTCTGTCTCTCTTTATTTCTAAAAGTAGTCTTAATAGTGTACGGAACTACATACATAAAAAATACATGCGATTTTATTTAGAGGAGAAACGTGATGTTTATATATCACTAATTATTGTTCTAATTGGATTCTAATGTTCAGGACGTTTTGCACTTCTGGAAATTTACAGCTCTCGGTTTTTACAACTCTGTTATTATATATTATAATTCACTATATTATAATTAACTACACGGTTTTCCACTCGCAAATCAAGCGCGCCATATATTGGCGTATTTATTACCGCTTATGAGACATGTGTGTATCTAATTGTATCGCGTTCGATATGTTTTCACAAAAACTACAGCTATATATTTTCATCAGTAATTGCGCTGCTCGCAATACGTACTCGTGGATTTAATCCTTACTTTCAAATATATTCGTCCAGTTCTTGTAAATAATGTAAATTAAATCACACATTTTTATTTTTATCATATTCATCTCTTTTTGAATCTTAATTCAATTTCAATTTGTTTAAAAAAGTAAAAGTTAAAAATTAAAAATATATCTCTATCTTTGTTTTGTATTTCTAACGTATGACGATATCGCGAGCCCTTTATAATAAACGTCATTAATATTTAATTTTGTGATAATAACAAAAAGTATTTTTAAAAAATCACTAATTTATTAAGCTTTCCAAAAAAATGTCTCTTTGATTGTAATCGCACTGCTCCAGAAACCGCGAAGTCAAATGTGTCACAGACAGATGCGTGTTAATACTGCGTTAATCTGTTTAAGGAGACGCGGTAGTGTCTCCAACCATGTTCAAAAACTGAAATACAAATTATCTTGTCGTACTTCTAACCTCCTGAGATTACTATTTAGGGCACAAAGTAGCTCGACAGGAAGTAGCTCGTGTCTCTGTATAGAGGATATACGTCCCTAATAACACTTAAGAGTGGATTCCTGAGATCATTTTGCAATGAAAATCTTACTATTAATACCAAAATACCGAGGCTATAATAGTTTATCAATTATATAAATGTGTAAAGTTAGCAATGCATACCACACCTAAAGTTCAGATATGATACAATGCAAAATGCCACCTATGTAGCACCAGGATAAGAGTAACATAGAACAGTATAATTCTCGAGGATAATTCTCGATAATTCTCGAGATGCCGTGAAGCAGAAAGCATGTTTTTTTCTCGTAACGTAACATACATATCACACGTCCCCGGCGCGAGATTGCGACGGCCCTGACTTTGCCCTTCGGTCACTATCATCCCGGACGAGAGTATACGAGCGGATGAGCACCGTGTGCGCCTCCAACGACGCGACGACGATGATCGGCTGCATTTTCTCACGCTACTTCAGCTGCTCCTTGCCAGTGCAATGATCTCCCTTCCGCAGCCGCACATCTGCCTGAAAATTACGTCCCGAGCTGGCTTACGCGCGTCTCATCCCTTTCGCCCGCCTCGCCACTCTACACACACGACTCGTTAATTCGAGATCCACCACGTCATCCTCATGCAGGTCCCCGGCTCCTCTCGGTCTAATCCCTTCGCACGTCCGAAATTTGAATGACCCCGCAGTGTATAATTTTCTTATCGCGTACCGTTCTCATTTATTACCAACAAGCTTCATCTAATTTTCGAACAATATAAATTGCTCAAATAATTTTTCTGATTTTGTGATTCGCGCGCGTAACATATCCCTTACTATTTAATTCTAAATTTGAGATTTTTATTCAGCTTTTATAACAAAATAAAATTAATTAACGCAGGGAAATTATGTTGAATTAAATATAAACGCTTTAAAATTGACATAATAATTATTCACAAAAAAAACTAACGAAAATGAAACATAAAAATAGTTAAGAAAATATCTAAAAAAAAGCAATCATTATTTTATTTTATAACAAAATAATGGCTTTTGTTTAGATATATATATTTTTTACCTTTATCTTTTATTCGTCGTTAAAGGGCTTATTATGTTAACTTTAAAGTGACGCATGCGTTAATTAGCAACGCTTTTATTGTTGTAAGTTCGTTTTTCTACGCAGTTTTTATTTAACTTGGAAATCAATTACGTGTAGCGATGATAAAGTTAGGTAAGCTCAGCGGTGAAAGTAGGAAGAAGGAAGTGAATAGGGATACAACGGAATATCGCAGGTCTGTACCGCGTCGCGAATTATTAGATCATTATGTCATCTTCGATTTAATCCGCGGCGGTCAGACTATACATAATAAGTCTGTAAAGCGATCAAAAGCATGAGTGACCGCGTTGCTCATGATGGGTTTAATAATCTTTCTCCTGCACGCAGGATTCAAGGATAACCGTAATTATCGCTGCTGATAGTTTCGTAATTAGATTTTAATTGTTAATGAATAATTAGCGATTATACCGTAACCGCGATTATGGCTTTAATTGTTACGACTTTGACCACCGCACGGTTTCACTCGAGTTTAAAGTCTCCACAAAATACACGATTAAACCAAGTTCATTTAACGAAGGAAGCTAATTTATTTTAATAAGCTAATATAAGAACTTGTTTGATGATTTTGCATCGTTGTTTATCATCGCGTATTTTCCATGCTTATGATTGCATTATTTTTCCACACGAGTCTTTTTACGATCTAAATTTTGCCAAGTATCGCGATTAAGAGATTAACAGAACGTTATCGTTTATCTGCCCATTTTATAGATTTATTGCAAGGAGCTTTAATACGATATTTAATTAAAAGGAATCTCTTTAATGTGTATTAATCCAATGTAATGTGAATTTACCATAAAATTAGAATGGACAGAGATACTTACAATCAGATAAAGTTTTACAGTCTCTTTTGATAGTTCTTTACGGGCTAGTCTCACCAACTTCGATTAATTTGATCGGCCTATTAAATTGCAAGTACTGCCAATTGCAAAACTGGAAAAATGTTCTGGCATGGTGAAAAGTTAAGGACTATTTAATCATTATTATTGTCGCATGTGTATGTATAATAACAAAGTACATAAAATTAATTGTTTTAATTATTTTAATGTTACATGTCGTTCTTCACGCAGCTGCTATAGAAAGTTGTGTTTTCAATTTTGCAGTTGGCAATATTGAATCAGCCGATTAAGTTAATCATAGTGAGACTGACCCTTGTAGCTTTGTAATTCTCCGAAGATTGCCGTGCCGCCATCCAGATCGAAAGTGAGAGTTACAGTTTTTGCTTATCGAGAGATCGAGGAAAGTGTCGTTGTAGAAAATATTTCGCGGCTGTAAACTTTCGATTCGGATCTTGCAAACGCCCGTCATTATCCTGCGCATGTCCGTACATGTTCCCTCGATGTTTCGCTTCGGGGTAAGCGACTACGGTTGGTGTTACCATATACGAAGCTGTAAACCACGCTTCGCTCCACGCGCGATTAACGACGCGTCGCGCTTCGCCTCGCCGGATGTTCCGGGCGCAAAATTCACTTTCCGCTCGTAAAATCCAACGATTCAGATCCGGTCTGGATCTTCTCGCGACGACAATAAGGGTCACCCACGTCTAGAGAATGCTTTACTGATGGCTCGTTACGATTGTCAAATTACTAAATGGAATGGAACTAACGAATCACACACACATACACAGAGAGAGAGAGAGAGAGACAGAGAGAAAAATGCTCGGGCTTCTCCGAATGTTTATTCTTGAGAAGAAACTTTATTAGTTATTATTAGTAAAACGATATATTTTCCTGAAAAAATTTTGCTTTGACTGAATATTTTTTCAAGTTTTTTAAGTCACAATTCATTTATCGGAACGTAAATAATTGGGAAAACTATAATACATGTTGTAATCTTTAACGTCTTAAGCGACGTTTACAATGAGAGTTAAATTTAAAAAACGTAAAATTTATAAGCTTTAAGTTTTAAATTGGAAGAAATTGACCAATTATATTGACTGTTGATTGATCAATTTCTTACACGCCTTAAGACTTAAAGCTTATAAGATTTAAATCTTAAAGTCTCATTGATACCATTTTTGGATTTTCTTCCGAAATTGTATTGTCGTAGCTCGTTTTCTGGGATCATCATATTTCTATGTTTCTACATCGCCGAAATCTTTTGCAACTGAGACCCTTGAGATTATGAAATTTTGTTCTGAGACTTTCGATCCACAGATTTCTCGGTCGTATCCTTTTCTGTAGATTATCGTGAAAGATTCTACATATATTAATAAAATATATAAATTTACATGTTTAAGTATTTTTATTTAGACAAAATAAAATGATTCTTGAGTTCTGAGAAACATTGAAATAAAGATATCGATTCATGCATTTATTATCGTTTGATGTAACGTATGATTAGAGGATTTTCAATAAATCCTGACAATTTATTTCAAATCTTATTAATTTATGATTATATAGCACGCGTTGTGCAACGTTTAGTCGAATCGAAACGTAATCGTGTATAGAAGAATTATATCACCGTGTGACTTTACGCACGCGGTCGATTGAAATTCAATCATTTCTGTTGAAGTGCAATAAAGTGGTTAACGTGACACATGCGTTCTTATATAATCGTGTTATCCTGCTACTTGCATGCACTTTCTTCGGCTTTGCATTATCAACTTCTTTTCAGTTCTGAATGAGCAATAAAAGAGCACTCGACGGAATACGATTTATGCCGTTTTTCACAACTTTTTTTTTAAGGCATTGTATTTTTCATTCTGAATCTTCGAGATAGTCGAGATTCTGCTAAAGTTTGTCAAAATGCAGACTTAATAGGTAGATGTTAATTTTAATTTATTTCAACTGCACGTTATATAATGTGAACAATGAATCAACTATCCAAGTACTTAACACAGTCCCCAATATACGTTTAACAATCGTTAGAAATCGTTAGCGTATAAACTGATAAATAAACGTCAAGATTGTTTAAAAATGTTATAAAAATATTTAATATTATTAGCATCTCTCTCTCTCTCTCTCTCTCTCTCTCTCTCTATTTAATTCAACATAAAAAATGTTTTGGGTAAACATTTTATGATGTACCTAAACATAAAAATTGTTTGTTTGTGTATTTTATATTAATAGTTGGTATTATAATAAAAATTTAATCGCATGATAATATCGTTATTTCTTAAAAAGATAATAATAAATAAGATGAATAAGTAAATAAGATATAAATAGATGGATAAATAAGAGACATTAATATATTATATTGATTTTTCTCTACTCACGTAGAGAAAAACATCTTATCAGTGGCTTAAGTAAGTTAAAAAGTTGCATTAATCGTGAATTTAATGTACGATCAAGTCGTAGAAATTTTCATTACTAAAAGCATATATCTCTCATGGGGTCGGCACATACATAAGTGTTAAGTTAACTTATGTAGCAATCTCTTGTAAATTGAATCGGGATCAGTGATTATTTTCTATGCGAGGCTGACGATGCACGACGTGCGTAAGTAGGTGATCGCGTAACGGGCTTCCGATTTCGATTGTCATGCATAACGTCATCTTTCTGTACATCATGCTTCGATAAATTTAAACCAAACATTGTTCGATGAAAATACACGAATACCGAGTAAAGTCAAAACACTGTAAATTAAAATGAACGTCTATTATGAATTTACGTGTAAAAGCGCAGCACGTGATAATCAATCAAATTTTTATCAAATAAATTATACTATACGTACTTTCTAGTGGAAATATGAAGTTTTAACTTCATTTTACAAATATGATATACAAAAAACTTGTCACGTTTTTTGTTAAAAGTATTAATGTAAACTCGATGCGAGAGATGGTAGTAAAGTACTGCAGCTGCCGTATGAAGCAATTAGCAGTCTTGTTTTATTGAGAAAGTCCTTACTACACATGCGATTTGAATATCTTTTGGCATTGAAAAGAAAGATTAAAAAATGAGATATACTTTCAGTCATTCATCATTCAATGATTACGTGCGCTCATATCTATTATAATTGTTAGACTCGAATACTCGCGCTTATCTTGGTGCTGCACACTTATCTACATTAATGATGCGTTGCATACTATATGTACTTAAGTATTGCTGGCTTATCTTATGCTTTCAAAAATTCGGATCAATGCACCGCCGTGGTAAGTCAATGACTGCGAATAAATAAACAAAGCATCCGCCTGTGAATATAACAGAGGCTTAAGAGAAATGTTTTCCCTGACAATATCCTATATTTTTTCAATAAGCGGAAAGAGCGTTTTCTCCATTGCACGCGTAGTATTTACGACAACTTTTAAATTCAATAGAAGAGCACACTTAACGATAAAATTAATTAATTTATGCATTTAATTTGGATTTTTTATCCACATTTCTAATTTGAGGTCACTCTTGATTAAATATCGTGACCTCTTCTTATCACCGGGTCTCCATAAAATCGCGTATGCAGTTCGTGTGGTGCACGTGAACGAAACGTTCGCTCACTTTCGCGGCCTCATTTCGTGACTCGATCGAACATTTCATCGGGCAGCTCGAAATAAATTTGCTCGTTTTTCCGTGGCGCTAAAAATAATATTGTCTTTAACGCGAGCTGCTTCTAATATTTCGAACTCGCAATTTGCATGAGGAATTTGCAAGTAAATCGCGATCCTCAATTTATTACGTTACACATCATAGGTATGTAGGTATTTTTTTTTTAATCTTTAAAATGCAAAAGTGAATAGTATTTCATTTATATTTTAACGCTAATAATAATTATATCATATTATACTAATTCAATAATATAATTTTGTTAATATTAACTAATGTTAATAATAACATTTTCGTCGATACAAACGAATACATTTTAAAAATCAATTTAAATACGTAAATTGAAAGATGTCATTTTAGTTTTTCAACACTTGACTGGAAATTTTACAATGTTATCTTGACAGAAATGACATGTTATTGTATCAATCTATACTGGTAGCACCATGATAAATAATCTTAAATAAACAATGATAAGCAAACGGACGACTATAATATGTTGCCAGAAGGTAGGCGAACCTTTTCAGCGCGTATCGACAAAAATCGTGATACAAAACACACATTCGACAGCAAACAAAATCTCGTTGCGCGATTCCTCAGCGTGAAGCTATGATTTCGAAACGATTCGATTTTTATCTGAAAACGCGTTACGTCTTCTCTGGTAAAGAGAACGGAAGTAGAACATACACTCGGTCACGCAAGACGAACGTCGTGGCAAATGTCCTTGTAATCATTCGTCCAATTCTTTTTTCTTTTTAATAATTTTATCACATCCTTTTTATCCGTATTAAACTAACAAGTATCTTCTAAGACTGTAATGTGATTACACAACAGATAAGAAACAAAGGCTCTAACGGTCAAACTGGATCTTTAGTGAATTTGTGTACTGATTCAATTCTGCAAATTGCGCGCTAAATTTAATTTTCAATCTTGAAACGCAATCCTAGCAGAACTAGAGTATAATGTCATAAATTAAAATGACAAGTAATTTAATATACAATACATAGATACTCATAAATATCTTAAAGAGATCTTAATAACCTGATGCTGATAAGCATCTTAAAACCTGTAAATAATTTTATTGCGAAAAATTATCTCATACGAGATTTGAACCCGAATGTTCCGTATTTTTTGGACCTGTAGTCCATGTTTAACTTAATATTGAAAACTGTCCAATTAGCAAGGTTGTCTTAACTAAGCGTCTCTCTTATTTGTCTATGTTGTCTGATGTTAACGCGTCGAAAGTCTTTTATTGTCTGATTGTTAATCGTATCTTAGGCCTAAGCGACCCGTCGTGTTTCTCGCGTGCCTTTCGAATGTAGACCTATAAGAAGAAAGAGGGTTAAAACGTTCGACCCGGTTCAATCGCAACGGAAACACGCCGTTTGTTTCACCTTGAGCCGCGACTCTATTCCATTTGCGCGGCCCCCTGATCCCATTAACGCAACTGTATCCTCGCGAAGCCCTGTAAAAATATATAGAACTTCTCTCTTTGATACGTCTCACATACTGAGGAAGTGTCTCACAAGTCTCTCGCGATACCACGACGATGTGTGAGCAGGGTAGCTCAGTTAGAACGAGAATAGCGTTGTTGGAAGGTGAATACTTATCACTAGGATGCACCATGAAATAAGAAAAATCAGGTGAACCAATTTCATATTATCCATATAGACAACAAAAGTTCAAAATCGAGACATAAGACGTTTTCAGGATGTCTTTTATATACACCTTTAAGACATCTTTTGTTTTCTTTTAATATCTTTTAATATCTTTAAAACGTCTTATATGTTCTGTTTTTCGGACATACGTGTTGTTTGGATAATGACGACATCAGAAATTGGCCCCAAATTTTATAAATTAATATAAAGCTGCTGTTAGAAATTTGCCTGCACTAATCAGAAATTTACTTCAAATTATATTCAGCTGTTATTATGCGCAATGTTAATTAATTTCTGGTCTTCTTACATCATAGGCTGTACTTTTAGTACCAACTTGAGAGTGATCGTGTGCATTAGTCGAGTCGTTATTCCGTCGAGAAGAAAATAATTCGCAAAACTTCACCTAATCTTCAGGATTGTAGATGGATCAGCGGAGAAATATTCGCATCCCGTTCTCTCGATTATTCCGAAGCGTTTAAAAGTTCTCCTTTAATGAAAATTCCATAGTGTAAACAAAATTGAATTAACGTGGCAATTTTGTAATCAGGCTAAAAAGATGAGTGAACGTTAGTATTCAACTTCAGTCACGCGACTTCTATTCCAAACGAAAGATGTTAGCAATAAAGAGTAAAACTAATTCATTTGTTCAGTAACTCGGGAAAATTGAATATTATTTATTCAATTATTATATTATAATGTAATATTATATTATATATGTATACTAAAAAAAAAATAATTTAAATCTATTTACTTAAAATCCTAAAAAATGTTTACACTTAAAATAAGATATAAATTATATAATATTATATTTTATATATTCGGGCAACGAAAAGAGACAAAGCAAAGATGCTGAGTACAAAAAAAAGCACAAACAACACGAACAGATTTCTTGTGTTGTTAATATTAATAATAATGTTTTCAACATAAACAATTTCAACGATCTAAACGTCTACTTTCTACAATAATCCATCGACATAAATGATGATACAATTTTATCTATAATTTATCCTTTCGAATTCTTGGAAAAGCAAAACGATTTCTTGTATGAGAATTGGAGATTTATTAGAATTAAAAAGCGATACTTGCTATTTGTGTGCAAATATGATGCACCGCTTGAGTCTCAGATGATCGTTTATTTTGAATTTGTTGTATTTTCTATTTCAGGAAGAAAAATGGCACCGGTTCTAGGCGTACCACCTCCACCACCACCGGCTCCTCATATGGGACCAGACGGTCTAATCTTGCCGAGGAAACCATATAACCCTTGCCTTACCTCCACTAATCATAAGGACCTCCACAGGGAGTTACTTTTCAATCAGAAAATGTAAGTCGAGTTCCTTCAAAACACGAAATTGTGTGTGCTTTTACTCTCTTGTTCTCTCAATTATTCCGAGTCGTGAAAAAATGCTCTTTAATTAAAATTTTATAACAAAACAAAGTTAAATCAACACTACATAACGCAATATAATGCAATAGCGTTAACATAATTAAGTTAACGCTATAATTTTGTAATGAGAGAAGTTATAGTACAGGTTGTGTAACATGTGTGGTAAATTGTTTATTGTGGGGCGCGGGAGCGCGTTTCTCCATGTTGTTATTTGTACGAGCGCTACCACTGCGTTGCGTTATTTTTCATAACGCTACGCTTTTGCGTGGGGTTAGAGAAATAACTCAACGGCTTGAGATATTGGCTATTTACCGCATGCAAAACCGTTGCGGTATAGGGCACATTACGTGCACGCGAAAATAAATAATCTCTACAAAAGTATCTCATTATAATAGAGATAAAGTATAATTTCTTCAAGTGTAATACAAACTTTTTATATGATTTAAATAATGACATAAACTATAGAAATTGGAAACTTAAATTAAAAATGCTTCGTGCGTGCGTGTGTGTATGTATATCTTACTATGTATATTATTCCTTTTCTACAAAAATTACGACAGAATTAATTGCGTAAGATATTTTCTTTTTTTAAAGTCTTTTTTATATAAAAATTTCTCTTAATAGATTCATTATACAAAGTTTCTCTGAATATATTTTATTTCATTAATTCTTTAACTGTGAATTCTTGATGAGAAGTTTTTCGTTTTGACAGACGGTTTCTTTTATTATTCCGTCTGCGGTAAGGCCGGAACGAGAAAGAGAGAGAGAGAGAGAGAGAGAGAGAGAGATCCTCCCTAAAGTAAATATTTTATCGCTTCTCTTAGGCGTTCAAAATTAATTAATATACTAATTAATACCATGAGAAGTGATTAATACTCGCGATGAAAATGGAAAGCCGATTAGCCACGTGTAAAAACTTCCTGATGAAAGCTGCCACTATCATACAACGAATTTACTTTTATTGTGCGTTAATCCGAGCGTGATCGAGTAGTAGAACACATCACACACATACATACGAGTTCAAATTTCACTTGATAAAACATTATTTCTCACGTGATTACGTATACTTATTTTCGATCGCGGTCAATCGTGATAGGATCAAATACGTTTCCACATTAATTCCCTATTTACGTCTAATCAGTACGTGATCGTGTTCGTACTCTGCACCGCACCGCACCTGCGATTCTTCACGCTTCGATGGAATTAAGCGGTTCACGCTTACCGACTTTTACCTTGGCACGTAATTCACGCCAATTCACACACGTGATTTCTTCACTTGCGATCAAGACAACATAATCTTACGACGCGTTCATCTCTGTCTATTAAATGAACGTATCTTTATTATATTATATTATATACTACACGCACACAAAAATCCACACGTATTTTATTTATTTATATTAAGAATTTTTACAAAATTTTATTTCGTATATTTGATTTTATTCGTGACATTTGCATTTACACTCTCTGGAGATTATTGTTGTTACATAATTTATAGCAGCTACAATCGCTTTTCTTTTAAATTGTGCATACTTTTGTTTTCTGCAGCGGCAAGAGCGTCTTAAACCAGAAAAGTGAGCTGCAACGTGCCCTGGAGAAACAGAGGGAAGCTGCGTCGAGGAGGGAAGCTGAGAGGATTCGTGAGGAAAGTTACAAGGACGATCCTAGGACTGCCTTGCAAAGGGCGATCGAGCAGAGAGCAAGACATATTCAACTAACGGTAATTCGAGATAGGGCACATAATTATAGTTAATCGTCGTTTGTGAAATTTTTATATCAACATATTATATTTTTAGGTTTTGAATTCTGACTGATCTGAATCTTCACATTTCCAAATCCTCGAAAGAAATTAAATACTCAATTTTTAAGCTTCTAGTCTCTTATATTTTATCGAAATTCTAATCTTTGAGAATCATCGATTGTTTAATATCTTATTGTTAGTTTTCTTTCTAGAATTCTTAAACCCTGAATCCTCTAATTCTCAAAAATCATGGATTGACATCTTAGTTTCCTTTTAAAATTCTTAAACTTTGAAACTTAATTTTCAAAGGTTATCGATCGTTTGATACCTTAGTTCCTTTCTAGAATTCTTAAATTCTAATATCTTTGAATCGCTAGGCGATACAACTTCAAATAACAATAGAAATAACACAAAAGATATATCTATAAATATAATTTGATTCCAATTCACAAATATGCAACTTATTAAGTTAAATTCTGTATACGCTGAATTTTTTTATTAAATAAAGAATTTTTGTATATTATATATAGCAGGAGCAATCGCGAGCGACGACGGAGCCACCGAGTAATCTCCTGATAACGGCGAGAGCGAAGCTGAGGCCGCGCACGGAGTCCCAGTGAAATCGGTGAAGATCGAAGGTCGTGCAAACCGGTGTCGCGTCTGGGTGAAGAGGATGATACGCTCGAATGGGCGGCTCGTAATTCCACTCTTCAGCGCCTTATCGATTGCAATGAGTGTACATATGCATAACCCGATAAGATTCCCTTGACACAAGGATTATTAACGGCGTTATTTGGCGCGTTGTATGTTGTAACAGACACGTCAGGTTTTAATATTAAACGTGTTAAGATAACACAATGAAACGTAACGAGCGTGCATTTCATTGTTATCACGAGCAGGATCGCTGGGGATTTATCTCGAGGAACGTTTCGTGGGTACTTAACGCGCCACATCGCTGCGCCAATCCGTCGTAAAATCCATTCCCAAACAACACAAAGAACCAAAAAAAAAACACATCGTGTCTCGAAAATTAAGACCATCTTTATGACGTGTCAATTTAGACATCGTAAATTATAGTGTTATATGCGTATTGTCTCAGATCAAGCGGCACGCGAGTGGTTCTTGTAAAACGTATCGCATATCGGGTATCTCAATGTACAATACAATCAACAACCAACCACGTGTCTTCATTTATTAATAGTAGATCAGTCGAGCTTAGTATGCGTTTGACGACCAATTAGTATGTCGACACGATAACGTTATTATACACGGTAAACGCGATAATCCAGTTATATTGTACGTGCTAACGCTGACTTGGATACAATAATCGACGTATTTTTTCTTACAAGGACGGAGATTTCGTCGCGAAGGCATCGGATATAGATCATAATAGCACAATATAGATCGACAATAGATAGTAGTTGTAGACGGCGAGACAACGCGAAAGAATTTAATTGTGAACGATATTTGCCGGTTATATTCAAATAGAAAATTGTCTCTGCTCCGAGCCTTTGATCTTAAGCGATATTAATATTCTTTTTTTTAATTTAAGAATGTACAAAATTGTGTCATAAAAATCGCCAGCGACGGATATTTGCCAAAGATCGCTATTATCAATGCACATTCGTCTGTGCACTGATAATAAAATCTATCGTGTCGTGAAACAGAAAAATTGATATCATTTTGTGTTTAGGATTAATCGCTCGAGCACGAGTCGCGAATGCCCGGATATCTGCGATACGTATTCGCATCTCTTGTAAGAGTTCTCTTCGTGTCGAAGGCGAGAATCCCTTCCTTTCCTTTCCCTTCCCTTCTCACCAGAAAGTCACGACGATGTTTTCCATGATCTTCGACACGATTTCGGGCACGTAGATAGAATGTATTTTGTACGATGCTTAGATCGCTGATGGTGGCATTACTTCGTTTTCATTTTCTTACATGACGGAATAAATAAACTCATTCACGATAGACGATTCCGTGAAGATAACATGCAACTGATCACATGATTCATTGTTAAAATATCGATTTGTCGCGATGGCTTTTGGATGCCGTGAATCAGCGCAGCTATCATCTCGAGCTTAATATTATTTCCAGGTAAACGACAAAATTATATAATTTTTACGATTACATGAAAGTGATGCCACCTGAAAGTAAAAGTAGTTTCCGCTAGGAGACAAGAGACAAGTCAGAACTCCGCGGGACCATGTGTTCTTGTATACTTCGTTACGTGGCAGTAAAACAAATTCGACACGTCTGCCTTGCATAGTAACAATTATATTAATCGTATTTAAGTATCGATATTAAATTTAACTACGTATATTTTGTGGCTCATTACATTTGACAAATCTTACAAAGGTGCGCGTAGCATCATTAGATCGGAAATAATGTGAACCGTTAAGTTTGTTACAACTTTAATTTACCAAGCGATCCGCACAAGGATCTTATAATATATAACTCGCATTTAAGGAAATATATCCGTGTATATCCAATTAATAGAGGAGCCACAAACGGAAAATATGTTTCGTTTTCTTTTTGTACAGTTGTCACGTGTATGTATCTGTTAACTTACATTTGTCATATTTAGTTTAACATAAACTTAATCAAGACATTCAGGAGAGAGATCGTCGCAATGATAAAATCTCGGATTCCAAATATATTTTATTCAACACTAAACATCAACCTCGTCATTTTCATTCCAATGTGTAAGGAACCAGTAATAAAGTGGATAAAAAAACGTTGCGAGAGACATATAACAGCGAATACAGACCCTTTTTCTTGAAGTACATATATCAATAGAAATAAAAAAAGAAGGAAAAATGCGAAGGAGACACATTCTCAAACGATATACGCATATTTGATATTTTAGATTGTTGTTGTTATATACGTTTTTACCGTCCATGTCGAATCTTGCTACGATACTTGTTTGCGATCGAGAAAGAAACCGAAGTTACGGATAATACATTCAGAAATGTTACTAACGTATTACAACGATTATTCTTCGCATCGAACACTGCATAGTACGATGCTTTGACAACGATGTTATGTCGAGATTAAAATACATCTTGATATCCGATAATAATTCTTGTAAAACAACGGCTGCACTTTAATAGTCGTCACCGCGAGAAATTACTTCTTTACATGTGGGACGTAAAACGAGTGTATGCTCAAATTGAGCAGTGTAACAGCCTTTGACATCGACCAATGGCGGATACGCTTCCACGGCGCCTTTTTCGCAAAGATCCTTCAGCGCCATTTGGTATTTGGTACAACCGACGCGATCCAACCAACGTTTACAAAAAGCCAAAGTACCTAAAATATAAATAAAAGAGAGAGTATTCCAGTGCTCAGAGATCTGCTGTTAATTAATGCTTTTTTAAACTAATCGAGCATTCTTTAGGCTTCTCACCGAAATGTTTGTTGATAGTGTTAAGAAGAGACTTGCTGCTCTGCAATCTCAATGGCACGAAACCGGCGTCAAAACTCTTCATGTAATGTGAACATTCCATGTCATCGTGAACCACGCCTCTACCAGTAGATCCAAAAGTTTCAATCGCGTAGAATTCGTTCTCTTCCATTCGGATTGCTTCGCCACCTCTAACTATCGGTACCGTTTTTCCGGCGTGTATACGGTAAGGTGAAATCGAATGGCCATTCAAATTTCTAATTGATTTCACCTGCAAAAAATTTAGTTAAATAATTATTGTGAACGATTAAATTCTTATCACTATCTTCACCGATTTTAATTATTAATTTTTGTTTTCATATATTTTCGCAATTAAATGTCGAATTAAAGTTTAAGCACTTGTGAACTAGGAATGTCATGTATTTCTAAAACTCTATGTTAGTTAATATCAACTGATACTTACTATCAAAGATAGTCACATTATGTTCTTATAAGACACTTTGTGTTATTCAAAGATAACTAGGAAATTATATATATCAAGAAAAAACTGAATTAATTAAACTGAACAGAATGATATTCTTTACAACATTCCATGTTTCATACCGGATACGTTTTACTATTCAGTTCCACCTCGTATGATTCCATAACTTCTTGAATAGCAGCACCAACATCGCACAATTGCACATCGATACCAGCGGCCTTGATACCAGTATTGGTGGCGTCGCGAACAGCCTCGATCAACTTGTCGTATTTGGGATTGAACGTCAAAGTGAATGCGCAATCGATAATACGCCCGTTAATGTGAGTACCGAAATCGATCTTGGTGACGTCGTCGTATTCGAGAACAGTTGGATCACCGGCGTTCGGAGTGTAGTGGGCCGCGCAATGATTGCGGGAGCAACCGGTCGGGAAAGCCAATCCAGCCAGGAGACCATCCTCTCCTATTAATTTCCGAGCTGTATTCTCCAGCTCGTTACAAATTTCTATCATAGTCATTCCCGGCTTGATCTGTGAAATTCATTAAAGAAAATTTATTATTTGCGAAACTGTGAGATAGATTTCAAGTGTTTTCTAAGATACACAGATGATATAGTAGGTCTACATACTCTTTATGGCTGACTACTATACTCTAAAGTAAAATCTCACTTTAAAGAGTGAAAAATGAGTAATTAATTACGTCTTTGTTGTTTGCCAATGTCAAACAAGGAATAAAAAATTCACTGTGTTACACTACATCATCTATGTTTTTGCTGGAAACCATCTTTATATACTATTTACATAGCCAAACATAGTCCAAAGTCTTTATTCTAAAAATTTATGTAATGTTTGATAATTAAACATTTTTTCTCGTAGTAACATAGATTTACATACCCATTTCATGATATGCTTTCTGGTTTGTCGATGCGCTTCGGCTGCCTGTCTGGCTTCATTATAAATATCATTATGCATTCTGTCGAGGGCGCGCGCTTCCTCGCTCGTGAAGCGCATTTTGGCCATCCTGTCGTCTATACCAGGAAATCCGTGAACCATTATTTGTCCCACTGGAAAATTGCCGTCTGGGAACAATTCAGACACAGGAATACTCGGCGGATCCGTCTGTTGCTTAATACCGCCCTTATCTTTGGATTTACGCTTTTTCTTTTTTTTCTTTTTGGCTTCTTCGCTTTCACCGTTGTTCTCCGTCACCTCTGTGGCGCCTAAAAATTTCAACCGAATAATTTGCCATCATTGCGACTCTAGAGATTACTAACAATACCTTCGGCCACTGCATTATTATCCTTGGCCTTATCTTCTTCCCCCTCTGGCACATCTGCACTAGCTTCTCCAGCACCTGCATAAACATTTCTATTATAAATATTTCATAGAGAATCCCAGTGAGAAATGATAATGAAATCCAACATCAAATTGATGTCAATTCGACATCGATTCCATTGTCATTTCTCATTGGGATCAACAATGCAATTCTTTTATTGAATATATATATGCTGGCTTTCGATACACATACATATATACAAATTGTTTACAGCTTAAAAGAGTTATAATCAGTGCAGTTCTTCCTGTAAGTCATAATGTTCCAATATATATCATATAATTTGTTTCAAGTTTGTCACTTTCAAAGTTACACGTTTAATCTTAGGATTGTTTTTCGTAGTTGAACTAGTATACCGTTGTACTTAAAATAAAATAAATATCTATAAGTTTAAAGTGTTTGACAAAAAGAGGAAGTGATTTAGAGAAAGTTTTAGGCAGTCACAAAGAACTAGGGTTTGTTTTTTATTTTAGCACTAAACTGCTCTAGAACTTTTCTTATTGCTTTTGCCAAATATCAAAAATATACCTATTTCATATATTTCAAGTACAAAGAGCTAGTATACACTAATTCAATCATTAAAAATAAATCTTATATAAAATTCAATAACGACACAAAATTGAATTTTCGTCAATTAATACAATTATCAATGTATGCACATAGACATGAAATATTTCCACGTCACCTTACATTCAAAGAAGCAATAATTTCCAAAAACCTTGAAATCTCTCTCTCAAGTTTACATTACTCCATTTTAAATACAAATACCTTAATGATGAACAACGTACTCAAGGCATTTGTGCCGATTTAAACAAAACCTTGTGAATTAAAATGACGAACATTTAGACGAATAATTGAGTGAATTATCCCGACAACTTTGTGACTGGTTCTATCACGACGTGGATAGAAAATTCGTTAAATCATCATCAACTGGAAACCGTGTGCCGCAAAAAAATGAGATGTAACACTTGAAGACACGTTCGTCATTTGAGGACAATACTCGAACAAAACGCACCGGCCTTCTTCTTCTTTTTCTTCTTCTTCTTCTTCTTCGACGCTTCTGCTGCTCCGGTTTTGTCTTCCCCATCAACAATCTCGTCCTTCTCCTCGTCCACAAGTTTTTCAGCGGATTTGCCAACCTCGTCCAACACGGCTGCCATTTTCGTTGATTTTCGCGAATAACGGCAAACTACAGAGGACTGAGAATGCTGAGAGCAGGGCACAGAGAAATTTGATGAGAGCGGTTATGCCCGCAAAGGCCGCGAATTACCTGTTATCTATTATCTTATGTGTAAGCGCCTCTATGTCCACAAAATGTGAACATTGAACTACGTGGTCAATGTCCATGATCACGTAGGTAATGTCCACGACTTTTTGTGGTTCTCTTCTATGCTATGTCTATAATTTTTTTCAAGTCTTCTCGTCCGTGCTATTCAGAAGCAGTGTAGAGTTGTGTCGTATATATTTTACGTTTACGTGAAACTTTTTATGTATTTATTAATATTAATGTTATACGAAAATCTGTCGTATGTAAATATATTACAATAAACATACGTAAATTATTATAAAGTAGATAATACAGAAAAGAGAATCGTTATAAAGATATTTAATTTTAGTGTGTATATATACATGTACATAATGTATATATACTGAGAAAATGTATAAATATTCACTAAATGTAGTACTAAAACTTTTAACATTTATCTCATGGTATATATACTCGTAGTATACACTGGTCTTTTAAATGCCTAAATATTTTGATTAATATTAAAAAATGTAAAGGCGATGTTTGGAAGTGTTAAAGCACAAAATTCAAAGCTTACTTTTTCAATATTATTGAAACTTATACATATGAAAATATACATATATATATTTCATACGCGAACATATAATATACCAAGTTATATAATTTATATTATTTTATACAGGAATTTTTTAGTAATAGGAACTTTTCTTAAAAGAAAAAAAACAAAAAGGTTTTATAAAACATTTTTATTGATCAAACATCAGGATTTGCCTTTGTGCGTGCATCTGCGATACAAAGCGTCCGTTCCAACGTTTACCCATATATTCTCTCTTTCTCTCTTTATTTCGATCACACGGATCGTCAAATTTTGGACGAAACGCAAACAAACGTTTTTAATTCCCAAACTTACGCTAATTAATTCCGGCTCTTTAAACGTCTAAACGCCTGATTATTATTTAAAAACATTAAGGATCTTTGAAAATAATTAAGTACGAAAGATTCGAAACCCATTCTCTTTCTATCTCCATCTCCAAAATATAGAAAACATTGCAAATGCAATTATAAAATTCTTCTCGCCGAGCAAATGATTATTGAATATAATGGATTGTTACTTATAGTATCATTCAATTAATCACTCGCATTCAATCGCTCGCGACGAGTAGGTTTTAGCTGCATCTTTGTCCAGCTTGAACGCGCGTGCATTAATATATATATCTATGCCTGGACGATCGCTTTGCCGGTGTTATCGCCGTGCAGCATGCCGATAAAAGCATCAAACATGTTCTCGAAACCTTTTGTTACAGTTTCACGGTAACGCAACTTGCCCTCGCGTATCCATTGCAAATTCTGAATGACTCCTTCATTCCATCGATCCAACCAACGTCTAACAATAAAGCCTTCCATCTTCAGTTGATTTGTCACTAGAGCAGGTTGTAAGATTGCACATTTAGGCAAGGACGAGGTATCCGCGTCGTAGCTCGATATGCTGCCGCACACGGCTACTCGACCAAATAGATTCATTTGATACATGACTATACCGGAGATATCTCCACCAACCTGCAAAATCAACAAGCGTTAGGAAGAAAAAGAAAACGGGCCAATTAGAACTGTTTTTGTGCCCCCCTACGAACTTCCATTAAACGATTCTTTTTTATTGTATGATGATCGTTATCGTTAGGAATGTCAAAAATAATCATTATGAGAGAAAAACTTTTGGTCCATAAAGCAAATTGATTTAATACAAATTTTCTATGGACCTATGGAAGCGCAGGATAATAGTAATTAATCGTTGATAGTCGTGTTGATTATAGTTATGAAATGAAAATGTTGAAAGTTACAGCAAACGATGGTTATCTTTGGTCATATTTAAAAAAAATCACGTTTAATAAAAAATTCGTGTTCAATAAAAAAAGCATGATATACATACATTATCAAAGTAGCAATCCACGCCTTGCGGAGCAACTTCGCGTAATCTGGCTGCGACTGGCATGGTCTTGTAATTGATGGCAAAATCGAAACCCATTTCCTCAACAAGCCACTTGCATTTCTCGTCGGAGCCGCATATACCGATAACATTTAGGCCCAGAATTTTGGCGATCTGGCCCACGTGTGAGCCGACCGCACCTGCGGCTCCGCTGATGACGATTGTTTCGCCAGATTTCGGTTTACATATCTCCAACAAGCCGAAATATGCGGTATTGCTATAAACAAGAATAAAAGAAAGAAAGTGAGAAAGAGACAGAAAGAGTTATAAATAATTTATTGCATGTAGGGTGTATGCAAACTTTAAGGAAAATCAGATTGCAGCATAAAGATTCGTGAAAAATTGAGTAATAAAAGTGTATGCCATTTTTTTCTTAAAATAGTTTTTAAATATAGAAAGGTACAAGTTCAGAATAAGCCATCCTAATCGTTGGTTAAAAAATCATCTGCATCACATATGGCTGCGATAACATTTACAGCAGTAATGTTTTATTTATAGTATCTGTGATCGCAAAATATCCAATGTCTAATAAGTATCATTGCACGTCAAACGGACTGCAGATCCTAATGACTTTTATATCTTTACATCTTTTTATATCTTTTCTTCGTTATTGTCGTCAGAAATAAATATACTTATATGTTTCATAAAATTTTATCTCAAACGGAAATCTCTAATTAATATATACTACTAGTTGGGGCGGGGTTCATAGCTGTGATATATTATATGATTTCCACAAAACCCAAAATTTAAATGCAAATCATCGCTACGACAAATATTTGGTTTTATAGAGTCTATTTAAATTTTACTCGTTTCTTCGCAAAATGATGATAAGCAAATAAGTGATCGAGCAAATGTGTTGACAAAAATCTTTATACCCAGGCATTCCCAGCACGCCAAGACTAAGAGACGACGGTAGATCACCTATGTCTGGCAAAAGGTACGGTTTTTGTTGGGCAAACGAGTTGTCGATATTTGGGCTGATAATTGTGTGAGTTCTCCAGCCTAGGTATCCGACTATCCTCTTACCAACCGGGAAGGTCGGGTTCTTGGATTCTATAATCTTGGCGACCTGACCACCAATCATTGTAGTCCCAAGTGGAAAGTTTAGCACGTAAAGTCTCATATATGGGTCAACAGAAAAGTATTCAGCTTCAACGAGATATTCTAAAAAAAAAAAAAAGATATAAATAATATCATAGAGAATAATTCATCATGACCGCGATAAATTTAATATTTATGATTAAGAGAGATATCAGTACTGATTTTATAATTTAATTACTATGATATCTCAAAATGAAGAAAAATACATATTTTTAATGACGTACTATTGTTTCGTTTTTATTTTTTAAATGCTATAATTATCCTTTCTTTAGTTATTTACACTGTATAGCATTGATAAAGCAAATGACTTAATACTTCGAAATTTAAATTATGACTCAACATATAAACATACAATATTTCAATTTATGATTTATTGTATGACAGAACTATTTATATTTTGCATAGGTAATTACAGTTCGAAAAATTGCAAGTAATGTATTACGCGATGGAAAATGTTAAAAGAAAATTAAGCGATTCTCTAACAAGCTACTTTGTATTATATTACTTTTATTGTAAATTGTCTATCGTAAAAATTTTTAATTAATAATGCCATAATCTGGTGGTAATAATTCGTTTAATTACATATAAATTAAAACTGTATTAATATTTATATGTAAATTATTTTGCAATTGCACTATAACGCATAAAAAAACATGTAAAATTATCGCCTTTATGTTGCGTTCATAAAACATTCATACTAAATTTCTTTTTGCAATAAAATCGTATATATGTGTATACACACACACACACACACACACACACACACACACACACACACACACACGCACGCACGCACGCACGCACGCACGCACGCACGCACGCACGCACGCACGCACGCACGCACGCACGCACGCACGCACGCACGCACGCACGCACGCACGCACGCACGCACAAAGTATTGTCATGTCATGCACTGTATTTATTTGTGTTTTTTAATCGAAATTTTGTTATTTTTAAATATAAATATCTTATTGTTGACAAAGTTAATGCATATAATGACCTAATAAATGAGAATGGATTAAAATGGTTTGAAATTTTATTTATTATGTAAATGCGTAAATATTTTTAATTAAAAATATTTACATGCAGTTTAAATATTTTTCGCAATTCGCTATAAATAAATTAAAATACGTAGAAATTGAAAATGATTCTTTTCAACGTTCGCGAAAGCGTACTTCTGAATATATCTGAATCCATTTCAATTAATTTCAAATATATTCGTCCTCGTTTACTAAAAAGCCAATTAATAAAATAGATAGTCGTATAATAAAAAAATTAAAAGTACTTGAATAAAATCTAATCTCGGATAAGAAACTCTGTAAAAATTCATACTTCACACATATTGACAAAGTTATAATGTAAAGGATTTATAAGATAACAAATACAATTTATTAATAAATAATAAATTATCTTATTTAATAATACAAATTAAGAATTCTCAATTCATTCTATTATATATTACATTTGAGGGTGTATGTAATGATATACTTTTTAGTTTATATCAAAACTGGATTATCTATGAGAAATTAATTTATTAATTATTTTTTTAAAGGACAACGTTCGAAGAGAAATAAAAAAAAGCCAAATTGAACAATTGCACTGGCAATCACACCTCCTATTTGCAATAACGTTTATTGATACGCTCACGAGCGTTGACGAAAGATGCAAAATGAGAATAAAATTCAAATAAATTTAACTTCTATTTTATCTTACAATACAATTATTTAATCTTTTTACCCTCATCTTGCAACGGTGGCAACTCCTCTTCCACTAATTTTAGATCCGTCGGCTTTGGTTGATTCACGAAATAATTTATCAGTACGTATTTTTTCGCCTTCACCATTTTGCGTGATAGTGTTCAACACTTTCTAATTCCGTAATTAGGTTCAATCCCGTCGCTATGATTTCGTTATTACTATATCTATTATCACGAAGAGGAAACGAATAATGACAATCGCGTGATGAAGCACCAACAATGAGCTCACGACAGACCACGTCGCACTGCTTTGAACATGTTCTCCATGATCTTTATATTCGTAAGTACATGAAGTATTTAATCAAACGCGCTCAGATATAGATATATAGGATTCAATCAGATAAGCTCTAGACTGCGTTCGGGAATACGCTATCAGCGCTATTTATGTCATTCTGTCTTCATTGTCTATTAGACATGAGACAAGGATATAGTATTTATTACACAAATGGCGCTAATAGCGCGCTTTCTGAACGTAGCCTTAAAGTGGGAGTAAGTATAGAAACCAGAGCCGGCGATTTCAGTAGGGTCGGTCTGGAGCACTCCATACATACAAATTTCTAAGCTATGGAACTCCATACATACGTCAGAACCTCGTCAGAAGTAAACACTAAATTAACACTTAATGAACACTTCATAAACACTTAACTAATACTTAATTAACAAATAATTAGTTTGACTGAATTAATTAAAATACTATTAACAATTCCGTGTTCTATAACGAAAGGTCGTTTTCCGCGTCTAAAAAATTTTCTTCGAGCAACAATGTTACAAAAATGTTCAAATAATATAGCAATTTTACACGTGTATCAGGATATTGCCAAAGATTTAGATTTCGAATTATTAATGAACAATTTTATAACTAAAAACAAAATAAGAGCAACAACATTTATCTTATAAAACACGAAAATAAAAACGCATAATGAAAGAATAGTCTAAAATATTAATGTCAATCCTCCCTCTCGTCAACCTACAGATAAAGCTTATCAGAAAATGTTGTTCAGTAATTAACAGATTAGAATCAAGCGATTAGAATCAATTTATCTAAAACTATCTTTATTTTCATCGAAACTACAACAATTAGTTATATAATATATTTTACGTATAATAATTATATGATATTATATTCTTTGGACATAAAAGTTCTGCTAATCAGAGTGTCTCACTTAACGTACATTTCAATGAATAAGTTGTAAACATATACAATGTATATCTTGTATGTGTATATATAATACTCTTTCCGTGGCACGCAATTAAAAATTCTAAAGTTCTAAACAATCTTAATAGATCCTTTAGTATTATATATAAAGTATATAAGTATACAATATATATAAGTAATATAAAGTATATTCATATAAAAATAGTAGAATATATCTTTATCGAGTATATAAAACTCTATTTGATGTTTATATAATAATTCATCCTGATTTTCCTTACAAAATTTGTATGTCTACAATCTAAATGTACGATTATTATCTTCGAAAACAGAGAGAGAATACAAAATTCAAGACTTATTTTTTTCAGTCTCTCATAAATATGGAAAACATTCTAAATACAGTTGTGGAATTGCGAGTAAGCAGGAATAGTTAAAACAAAAAAATTTCGAAATGCCTATTGATATTGTGATATCTACACCTGGACGATCGCTTTGCCGATGTTATCGCCGCGCATCATGCCAATGAAAGCATCGAACATGTTCTCGAAGCCTTTGGTGACGGTCTCACGGTAACGAAGTTTGCCCTCGCGTATCCATTGCAGATTCTGCATGATTCCTTCATTCCATCGGTCCGACCAACGTTTAACAATAAAGCCCTCCATCTTCAGTTGATTTGTCACTAAAGCAGGTTGTAAGATTGCGCATTTAGGCAAGGACGAGGTATCCGCGTCGTAGCTCGATATGCTGCCGCACACGGCTACTCGACCAAATAGATTCATTTGATACATGACTATACCGGAGATATCCCCACCGACCTGCAAATTCAATAAGCGTGGATTAGATCTCAATAACTAATCACAGATTGTATTGACAAAATTTTATGTAACATAAAAACTTTGAAAATTACAACTCACGATAGCTATTTTTTATCATATTGAAAAATTCGTGTTTAATTGGATTTAAAAAAGGCATAATATCTCTTATCAATATATACGTACATTGTCAAAGTAGCAATCCACGCCTTGCGGAGCAACTTCGCGTAATCTGGCTGCAACTGGCATGGTTTTATAATTGATAGCAAAATCAAAACCCATTTCCTCAGTAAGCCATTTGCATTTCTCATCGGAGCCGCATATGCCGATAACATTTAGGCCTAGATTTTTGGCGATCTGGCCCACATGTGAGCCGACTGCACCTGCGGCTCCGCTGATAACGATTGTTTCGCCAGATTTCGGTTTACATATCTCCAACAAGCCGAAATATGCTGTGTTACTGAGAATAGAATAGAATATTTTTTATTCACTTCAGTGTTTTTAACAAAGCCAAGAAGGGGACTTTTGGTTTACAGTTTTCCTTATATGCTGTGTTACTGTAAACAAGAATGACAGAAAAAGAGAGAGAGAGAGAGAGAGAGAGAGAGAAAGAGTTGTAAATTATTGTATAGGGTTTTCCAAAATTCGAGGACAATAAAAGATTGTAGCATATGAAAGTTCGTGAAAAATTTAGTGATAAAAGTATACCATTTTTGCATAAAATATAAAAAGTTTCAAACTATAACCCATTCGTGAAAAATCATCTGTATCACACATGACTTAACGGCAATGTTTTGTATAGTGTTATAGCAATCGCAAAATATTCAACATTTAATATATGACTTTTATATATTTATATATGTATATCTTTGCTGTTGTTGACATCAAAATATATATATATTCTTATATATGTTTCATGAAAGAATTGAACTTTTATCTCAAATAGAAATCTCTAATTTAATGCTAAATGTTGCTTGGTTCATAATTTATGTTATCTACATACAACTCAAAGTTCGAATGATAAATTAAAAATATTCCGTTTTACAGCGCCTTTTAAATTTACATAGCTTTTCTATAGCGTGAGAGATGATAACAAGCATGTGCACATAATTGCAAGACGATCGGATAAATATATTGATAAAAATTTTACCCCGGCATTCCCAGCATGCCAAGACCAAGAGACGACGGCAGCTCATCTATGTCTGGCAAAAGATACGGTTTTTGTTTGAAAAACAGATCCTCGGTTTTTGGATCGATAATTGTGTGAGTTCTCCAGCCCAAGTTTCCGACGATTTTCTTGCCGACTGGGAAGGATGGGTTTTTAGATTCTACGATCTTTGCTACCTGACTACCAATCATCGTGGTCCCGAGTGGGAGATCTCGCACATAAGGTCTCATGTATGGATCAACAGAAAGATATTCAGTTTCCACGAGATATTCTAAAAGAAATAGAAAGATATAAATACTGTCACAAAATAATTTATTATAACTTAACGAAGATTAAGAGAACTATCAGTACCGATTTTTATAATTTAATTATTAATATTAGTTTATATTTTAAAAATGAACAAAAAATTGCATATTTTTAATAATGTACCATTTGCCTCGTTTTTATTTTTAGATGCTAATTATTCTATTCTTTGACGATCTATTATGCAGTGTGTTAATATCATGTGCTAATAAAAGAGCACTATTATACATTAATACTTCAAATTTAAATTATTATGGCTTATAATAACGTAAATATATAATATATATTTCAATTTATGATTTTTTGCATAATAAAATTTTATATATATATATATATATGTATATATAATTAATAAAACCAATACATACCAACTAAGAATTATAAATTTCTGAATTATAATCCTAACAGCACAAAGTCAACTTAAGTCGACTTTGAGTCGACCTATACTGCTATCTAAAAATAGACGTTCGTATGTTGACAATATTTGGACAACTTAGAGACAATGTATGACTCTCCAAGTTATACAATATCCCACTTTAAAGACGACTGTAAGCTGATTTTAGCCATCATGCGGATATATATTACATATATATGTGCGGCTTTTTGACAAGTCAACTTAAAGTCAACTTAGGTCGACTATTTTAAAAATGTCTACTTCTAGATGTCCTAAAGTCGACATTTGAGGGACGTTTGTTAGACATATGTATATGGTAAAGTCAACTTACGGTCGACTCTGAAGAGCCTGACTTAACAAAGTCGACTTGCAGTCGACATATCGACATTTGTGCTGTTATACGGTAAGTTATTATTTATTATCTGCCATGAAATAAAACTCTCTTAAATAGTGTGGTATATATACAATAATCTGTTTACTATATATAAATTAAAACTGTATCAATATTTATATTATAAATTTTTTTTTTCAAATGCACCAATACACAAAAAATATATATAATTAACAGCTTTATGTTTCACGCAGTTAATGAAATATTTATATTATTTCTTTTTGCAATTATAAGTGATTATCGTGTCGTGCGAAATTTGATTTGTCACTGTTTGTGACTCTTGAATAAAATCTAATCTAATCTAATCCAATATTTTTTTTAATTTATTAATTTTTTTCACAAAACGATGTTTACGCGGAGATAAAAGAAATTGAATTAAACACAATCGCGCTTGTTAACCATCCATTTATACAGTAACGCATTTATATTAATTAGCTCACAGGCACAATCAGTATTTTTTGTTATTTCAATAAAAAATTATCTAGATAATAATTAATCTAGATGAAGAAATGACTTTATCTTATCTTTATCTAGAATTATTAAGAATATAGGTTATCTATTATCTCATTTGGATAATTGTAAAATTGGATAAGATTGTAGTACAAGAGTATTATAAGAAATTAACTTCCAGTAATATAATAGTAATGAGTGAATGATAATTTTTTTCGTTCTATAGACGAAAAATTGAGATTAGTGCGACATCAGTCATTTAAAGAAGTAGAAGGTTCCATATTTAGAAAATAAATTTAAGAAAATAGATATTCTTAATTTGTATCCACACGTTAAATAAATTATTTTTAAGTATAACTCATTATTGCCATCATCAGTGCCAAGAGAGCGTTTCTTTATAATTGTAGATGATAAATATTAATTCACACGTGTAGAAATCATTTATCAGACGAAATGTTCGAACAACTTATTTTGTTCTTAAAAAATAAAAATTTATAAAAATATGAAATAGCATTTTTTTGTATCCTAAATCGTTTTACTCTCTATTAGTTATACTTAAAAATAAAATTATCTTAAAAATTGTCTAGATAAAATTTTTTTAATTTTATTTTTTATCTAGATTAATGTAAAATCATCTTTATCTTATCTAAGATACATTTTTGTGTAATTTATCTTATCTATATCTAGATAATGTTTAATTATCTAGGCGCAACACACTGGGCACGATCATAATATATGATTATGTAATCTTTTCTACCTCCATTTTGTAATAGCGGCAACTCCTCCTCCACTAATTTTAGGTCCGTTGACTTTGCTTCGTTCACGAAATAATTCACCAGTATGTATTTCTTCGCCTTCACCATCTTGCGTGATTGTGTTGAACACTTTCGGATCCAAGCACTCTTCGAGTCTGATCTCGTTATTGCGAATGGTGTGATTTCGTTATCTCGAAGGAAACGAATAACGACAGTCGTGATAAATCGACAATTGTTCACGATCGTTCTCGCTGCACTGCTTTGAACATGTTCTCCACGATCTTATTTATATTCGTACATAAACCGTTTGACACTCGTTTTATCAGGTAGGTTCTAACTCTTAAAGAGGGGGCAAGGAATAAAGGTCACAAACCTGTTTTCTATAGTGATTTGAGAACCGTTTAAATTATATTTTACTAATATAGTTTCCTTTTTAGATAAAGCGGGATAAACGCTAAGATAAAAATATCGAACAGAATTATCACATTAACAAAATGCTATTAACTTATTATCTCAATTATCTACTTTATTTCACTTTCGAAACCATATACAGCCATAGTTAGTTATGTAATATACCACTATATATGTAATAATTATTGTACACGTCGCATTTTCATCGGAGAAGCGAATTCCTACCATAATCAGTACGCAACTTAAACACACATAAAAGTTATTCAGTAGATAAGATGTACATATATAGGGTGTACCAAAATTTGTAACTCAAAATTCTATAACAAAAAAGTTTTCGTAAAATTAAGTAAAAAGATTAAGTAAAAATTCTCTTTATTAGTTTTAAGTAAAAAGGTTTGTAAATTTTTATTTCAAGCAATAATTTTATATATATATATATATATATATATATAAATTAAACTATTATTTATAAATTATAAACAATCTCTGTATATCCTTAAAATATTTATGTAAAAATAATAGAATATCTCCATATTGAATACAAAATCGATTTCATATATTTATATCTTAATTTTCTGGTTTGCTTGATAAAATTTATACGCGATGCTATTTTACTAAATAGCTAATTTAGTAACCTTTAGTAATTAATATCTCGTTAATTGTAAAAATTGCAAAATGATATAAAAATTTTTCCACTCAGTTAGTCTGCGAAACATTGCAAGTGTTGTGTTAAAAAGTTAAGATATATTCTACATAACATTTTTTGTTATATTGTTAGTTTTATAAACAAATTGGAAAGAATAAGGGGCAATAGAAGTCGGGCGCAGAAGACATCGCGCAATTAAAAACACCACACTAATAAGTGACAAAAACCATTCATTCGAATAAATAATTACTCTTTATTGCGTCCTTGAAGCTTACGGATTCTTTTCTTATTTTTAAAACGATAAACGAACGCATGGTAAATGTTGCAGGATGATCGTGCAAACATATTTACGAAAATTTTTACCTCATCATCCAAGCGATGAAATAATTACGTTCACAATCACATTGTTCACACCGTGCTATTTTTAATACGCGGTCACGAATCGACACGTGCATGATGATTGTGATTTGTGTAATTTTATTCTTACCTCTATTCATTCTCCACGGCGGCAGCTCCCCTTCGTCAATTTTAAATCTACCTTCTTCGTTTCGCGTTTACAAAATGATTCATCACTACGTAGGAATTTCCTTGCCTTTATTTACGCAATTGCGTTAAAAATTTTCGAATCTACTCCTCGTCGTATGATTTCGCGGATTATCGTGAAAAGAACGAGTAACAATAGTCATGATCATCAAACATGTTCTCTATACGATCGTCTTTATCGTGGCCTTTGTATTCGCGCATAAACTATTTAAAACGAGTGTGCATGCACTCGGGTATTTTTTACTCAAGTAGGTTCTCCCTTTTATAATAAAAAGAGGACAGGCGCAGACCGATAAACTTCATCAGAATCTGGTGTTTGGTAATTCGGGAATTGAATAATTTTTGAATTGCCATCCCTGGTAAAAAAAAGTTGATAGAGAACGATTAAGAACGATAGCATTTTTATCAGTTTTATATAAGTTTATATCATCTTCTATCGTCGACTTTACGAATATCACGATTGATCGGCTATGAATTCTATCGTATTTTATCAAGTTCTATAAGATTTGTACAAAATTCCTATAAGAGATTTGATTCAAATTAGTCAATTTACGAATCAGATTTTGTATTCAAAATGATAGGATCGTTCTCTATCAATTTTTTTTATCAGGAATATTAACATTACTTGACGAAAATAAAACAATATATGCAAGATAAAATCGTAAAACGAAAGTTTTGTACGGGATTATCAAGACAACAGAATGCGTGATTAAGTTAATTTAGCTAATCAGTTATTTTTATTTTTGCCAAACCTGCAATAGTTATGTAATACAACGCTACGTATAATTGTACCATATTCATTGGAGAAGAATTCCTGTCAATCAAAATTTAAACGTGCATGGAAGTTCGGTGGATCAGATAAACAGTCTATGTATAATTGGCCGTGCTCGATTTTACGGCATGCAATTAAAAGTTACAAACAATCTCAATGGGCTCCCAAAATAACCATATAAAAATAGTAGAACATCTCTATCGAGCTCATAATTCATTTCACATTTATAATTCATCCTAATTTGTCCTACAAAGTTATACACACTACATCAGATCTACCGTGCAGTTGAAACTTAATTACACAGACATACTTATACAGACATCGCGAGACTCGTCCCGCCTAACTTCGAAATGGAAGTTGAAAATTGATAGATAGGTTTGTATACGCAAAATTTCTCTGCGATAGGAAAAATGAAATCTTTAAGCATTCAATTCCCTATGATAAATTCTCGCTGATTCCTTCCATTTTGCAGTGACATTGTTGCGGGATAACAAAATCGCGACTCCATAATTCACATATAAAATCATCGATTAATATTCTTGCTGCAATAATCTAATTTGTCTAAACATTTGTACCTAATCTACATATCCACCTATTGTAATTTTCCAAGGCGAAAATACAGTAATATGACCAATGTCAAATTCGAAGTTCCCACTTTCTGAATTATATCTTCTAATTTACATATACATATATCTCATTTCGCGCAGAGATTTATTCTTATTTTTCGTTCACATCGGGCTGCAATCTAGCACGTTCAAAGATCAAAGAATACAAAAAAATTATTAAATTTTACAGATCGTTTCGCTGTAATGCCCAGTATTACACGGTAATATTAATTTACCGAAGGCGCTCCTCGTACATTGTATTGCAGTTTGAAAAAATGATCATTATTCTTAAAAAAATTCTGATATTACAAAAAAATGTTCAGTACAATTCGATATGTTACATCAGACATTCGTTCGATAAAATCGCTACACTTTACTTTCAATTTTATCCAAATCAAACATGTTTCTTTCTTTCTTTGCATCTGTTAAAAATCTGTGTTGAAAATTTTAAGTAAAAACATAACAGGTTATCAGTCTTCTTGTCAGAAGAACGTTAAATATGTTCTCGATTAAAACAGTCTGTATTTTATAATAATCTTTAATCGTCCATTTTATGGCAAATGTTTTCCCAAGGAAATCCATGTGACTATAATTTGTTAATAAATAATTCTATTAATTATACAGTCAGTTAAACACTAAGAATTGTTTAAACATGAAACTTTTGAATCGTAAATTAATGATTTAAATGAGCACGGAAATATCTATATATATATTATATTATCTTTATAACTTATTTTGTGCATATTATATTTGCAGTCGTATAATTTTTAACATCATACTTTTCATGGAATTAAACTGTTACTTGTTTTTGTTCACAATTTCATCGAAATAGTGAGGTGAAAATATACTATATATCAATATTTTTGTATCACTAAATAAATTAATAATCTCTATATGTTGTGTCTTAAAAAGTCTAGATATATATACAATGTGAAAGTCTGATATAAAGTTATCTTCTTGGAAAGCATCAATGAAAAATTAGGAACGTTATTGTACTAATAAAGAAGTTAAAATGGGATGAAGAGAATGTAAGATAAGTATCATTTTATAGTAGCAATTAATTGATCATCTGACATCAATTTTCTCCATTCCTTTCATTATTTTATTCCTTTATATACGTCGTGTAATGTTGCTAATTTCTATATATAATCCTCTTTTTCTAAGTACAGTCGAGTACGATTCTCTAACGACGAAATATCACTTTATAATTATCACGACGCTAAAACGTAAACAACAATTAATTCGATTTATCTGGTAATTGATAATTGGGTGAAATCAGTCATATTAACACGATCGAGTTTTATCTACGATAAAATTATTAATATCGTTTTTTAGTCTTACGAAGTTTTAATAAATTATTTCTCATTTCTTATCTGCAGCAGATACGATCTGCTTCTAGTTGAAGTTGGAAAAGTCGGTTTTTAACTTGATCGATGGCGTCGATATCTTGATCTGCGGTTTTACGGAATCGACCGATCGCGTGTGCCGTTGTGCCTGCTGATGATTAGTCCTTACAGCGTTCTCCAATTTCGTTTTCAGCTCGGTGGACTGTGACATCAATGTCTTAAATTCCTAACAAAAAATAAAATAATCATTAGATCAACTAATATCACTCAAGATTAGAACATATTTTCGAAATATTGTACCTGCGGATACTTTGGTCCGATCTTATTGAGCCATTGAAAACTCTGCTGATGGAGGCTCGCTTGATATTTCGTAGCACGCTGGAGCTCGTCCCCTTCCAGTAAGTAATTGATTAAAATTGGTACGAGCAAAGTCAGCATTTGAATACCTAGTAATTTCACGAAATATTACACGTATGTTAAACTCATTTGAAATATACAGTAAATAACTGATTAACACATTAAAAAATTAGATTGAAAACCACACCTTGTAATACATCTCCTGTATAGCGTGTAACACATATCGCATTACATTTTATATTAATGTTTCACGAGCGTTAATTTTATGACAAAAGTTTACAGGTTCAATTCAGATAACTTACGATTAGAGAGATCAGCGAGTCCTATGAGGGCTTCCACAGTGCTGATGCACTCTAATGTAAAAGTTAATTCCATATCGTTTGTCACCTGCTTGCTCTTGTCGCTATACAAGTATTCTACCAGACGTGGTGCAAGCGCGTGGATGTATGGAGTACTTATATTACGTTCTGGATGCAGAAATATCGTTCTTAACGTTTGCACACATTTCAGCTTCACCTGAGTACAAGATTGTTCAAAATTACTTTCGAAATAAATAATTAAAAATAACTTTTCTTTCGTTATAAACTCACCGTTAAATTTTCAGATTGAAACGCATGCCGAAAGTGATTAATGCATGGAAATTGCAGATTTGGAGCACTCACTACTTCCGGTGACGCATGAAGCACGAATACTGCGATGCCTAGCATCATTGCCACCTCATCCATTTTAGTTTCGTCATTGCCTATAAAAACAACATAGATAAAATAAAAATAAGTAAAATATATACATACATGTCAATTCCTTCAATTAATACGATAAATATTTTATATTTCGATATAAGGAATATGCGTGTGAATGTATATTTCATTTTGATTTCTGATATTTTATGAATAAAAAATACGCGTTTATATAGTTTTATGGTCCTCCTTTGAAGGATAAAGTTAATAACGTACCCGTTTTGGCCAGATCGATAATCTTGGCAAGCGCGCTTCGTAGTAATCCCGTCCACTGCTCTTGACTCCTGTGATCTCGGGCATATTTGTTATTAGTCAGACTCTTAACGCAGTGCAACGCAGCGTGAATTGGTGCTTCCGAACCGGATTTGGTACTATCGTTGTCCGTACGTACCGCGGTTTCGCGTATCACGCCCGTTGCCAGATACAGCAGTGTCGGTAAAATTGCTATTGCGCCTTTAAGAAACGGGATAAATGCTATGAGATTACTGATTATGACGACAGTTACGTAAGCAAGCGTTTTATCAAAGTACCTTGTGGAGAACACAATGTGGGAAGAGACTCCATTATACTAAGGGATGATGTGATTAGTTTGCCGCTCTTCTCGGAGGACACGTATCCCTTTTGAGATAAGATAGCAGTAGCACCACCGGGATTCGGATTCAATGCTGGTATCTGCCGCACCAGGAGACACAAACATACCTCCAAAACAGCAAACACTAATGATTTGCCTGGCGTGAGCTCACCACTTCCTTCTCCTTCACCCAATAAATCAAGTTCTAACGTTTCATTGTTTTCTTGATGCGCCGATGCATTATCTTTTATAAAAAGATGTACATTTTTATATATATATATATATATATATATACACATGATAAACTTGTGCGATGCAAAAAATTGTTAAAATTATCGAAAATAATTTTGGAGATGCGTACCTTTAAGTTTCAATTTTTTCCTCGCAGCAAGATCTTCCTGCGCTGCTTTCATCACTTGTTTCAGCACTTCCATTACTATCATTTGGATGATATAATTCTCTCGTGTTAAAAGCAATCTTTAAAATAACAAATGTATCAATATTAGTATTATCTAATGGAGAAATAGATTGCGCATATTTTCACATATGTATGAAGAACACATACCTATGAAGAACATTACATAATTCGATAGGTAAGGAACGATCCGTAATGAAGACCTTGCGTGCCCATGTTGAATCAAGTAATGTATATAACGCATTTAAACATGTCTTTATATTTTGCTGAGATTCGGAAGAGCGAGGGCTGCATAAAGCTTCCATACATATACCTATAAATAATTATGATCAAAAAGAATGTTGTATATTCTTTTAAGACATTATCACACGTATAAAGTAAATTATGTTAATATTATATACAAGCAGTTTATTACATACTTACCAAATAACAAGTGAAAACGTTCAACATTTGTGTTAGTTTTAGAAGCAGTAGCTTCTATAACATCGTTGTTATTATTGTTACGGTTATTATTATTAGTAAGATTCGTCGTTGCTTTTTCCTGATTATTATCTCCTATTTCAAATCCTCTTGCATTGAGCCAAAGAGTCGCGGCATGGAGAATCGGTGCCCATGATTCTACATAGTGAGGACGCGCAGACTCCATAGTGTCTGTCGTATAAAAGGCACCACCATCATGCGGCAACTGACTGGAGAATTCTGGAAAAATATCATAACGATAGTTTCATTTATCCAAATAGACGAACCAAAAAAAGATACATGCAATATATAAAAGTCATAATAAAAATTAATGTTCTCAGTAATATGCGTTAATATTGACGCATTTACGACGACATATTTGTGGTTAACCGTGGACGGCACAATTAGTCTTGAAACGCAACAGATATAGTAAGTTTCAAATTGTAAGATATTAATCTATCACACAGTTGAAGTTGTGAGGAGGATAATTAAGTATGATCAGTTAAGATTTCTTACAACTTAAAGCTTATTACATCTATTGTATTTTGGTATGGAATTTATTACATAGTTATTGTGATTACTGAGAGTCACATTGGCAAATTATGATGCATAACTAACGCACTCAAATATTATACACACTTTAAGTTACAGAAATATCGCTATCATCCCTTGTATAGGAAATGCTTGACTGACGATAGTCAAGTAGAATAAATACCGATGAGAATAAGCCATTTACGGTCAAGTTGGATCTTGGATGCTTCTAATATAATTTCGTATGAATTTATATACTACGTATGTAGATCTTTAAACGCGCACCGAAATTTTTTCAGACTTACAACGCAAACTAATAAACTACCACAGTACTATCACGAATTAAACTGACTAACAATCTAACAATTTTTGATGCTCATTGCATCTTAGATATATGTTGAATAATATATTAAAATCATGAATGGCATATTAAAAATGAGTAGAATAATTATGATCTATACGGTGATTACATCATGAACGTGTTGACATGTAATCATTATGGTTTTGCATTGTTATTTCTCTCATTATATTCCTATTATTCGATAATACCTGGCGGCAAAGAGAGTAATGCATGATCTCTTAACGCAGATAGCCAATGTTGACTTAGACTAAGAAGCTCTGGTTGAACGAGACTCAGCAAACTTTCGCTCTGAAATTCGAATTCTCCAAAATCCTCTTCGCTCACTTCATCGACTTGATTCATATTTCGATTAGTCGTATCTTTGCTATTCAATGCGGATCCGTCTCTTATCATTGCAACTACATATACCTGTTAAAAAAAATAAAATTTTATTTTCTCTCTCTTACAATTTATAGATATCTTTGTTATACTATTTCTATATTGAATATGAAGATCAATAGTAACGAAACGTTGACATTAATAACGAAGAAAAACACGGCGATAACCCGTAAACCTTTCTGGTATAATTGAAGAACAATAGTGTCAGTATACCTCTGCCCATGCTTTTAGAATCGCCAATCTTTCCAACGTTGATAAGCTCTCATTATATAGCTGCGGCCGAGTGTTACCTTCTCTCAATTTCTCGAGAGATGACACAAGTAATTGATGCACCCTTCGCAAATCATTGAGATCCCTAGCGACGCCGCTGCCGATCCATGCACTGCAAGCCTCACAAGCTGCAGCTGTAACATGCGATGGTGTTTCCGCAGAAAATGCTGGTCTTAAAGCAGCTCCGACCTTTAAAAATTTATATATTTAATATAATAACCATTATAAAAAATAACATAATTGTAAAAATGTGTAGTAGATTGAGACTCACTTGTGCTTGAAACTGCTCCAGCAATAAATGCCCGGGAAACTCCGGTTCGGGAACTTTGGCAAATTTATCAATGATCTCTTGCAGAGTTTTGAGACCTTCGAGTCGCAATGGATCACAATCACTCGTTGCAGCCATGAACGCCATACGCACCAAGTCCGATAGATGTAATACCAGAAAATCTCCTGTAAGATCCGAAAAATATTAAAAATCAAGGAAAATTTGAAGAGACAGTAACATTAGAGCTTCATCAGTCGTACCTTTTCCCTTAGATTGTTGCATCTCTTTGGCTAGAGCAAGATCAAAGTGAGCCTGCTTGTTATTCATACAAGCCGCGACGATACGTCGGACACATTGTGCCGCAAAGACTCTTGTTGGCCATCTCGGTGTAATAGACGGTCGCTGTTTAATGGATTCGTCAGCGTGAAATTCAGCCTGATCGTCGTCACCTTCCGCATCTGCTGATTCATTATCAGCGGCGCTATCCTCCGCATTCGCTGCGTTGCCTTCTTCGATCGTACTCGATTCTATGTAACGGAATAGAATATTATATTCAAAGAATTATTCGTCAATAATTAATTAAAGAATTTGATTGTAACCTGAAGCTATCGTGAGAACGTCTTTGCACAGTGATAACCATTGAGACAAATTATCGGCCGCTAATATTTGCAACATGCTTGTCAAAGTGTCATGAATATCTTTGATTAGTTTACTATCAGTTTCCGTATCCAGCATACTGAATAATACGCCTGGAAGACCGGTCTCGGTGATAACAAGACCCTCTACCACATTAGTGTCTCTGCTTTCATTAGCCAAAGTCATCGCATGCTCGCATACTTCTTTCGCTTCGCGCTGAGCGAGCTGCCGAAGACAGGATATCGCAGCTTTACGCAGAAGCAAATGATTGCTTGACAACGTACGCTACAAATAAATAAATAAGTATAAGAAATAATGAAGACTTCAAGATATCTCTTAGTATTCAAAGGATCGTTACACATAATGTAGGAACGAGGGAAGACAAATTGACGTGTCTAGGTGCAAAAAGATGTAACTGTTGAAGACAGCCGGTTGCTTCGGCTTGAACGAGGGGATCCTGATGATCCTGCATAATGGCACACGCGCATAAAAATGATGATCGTGCCATGCAAATCGTTGAAGTATTGCCTGTAAAATCAATTATTCAATTGTCTTTCTCGAAAACAATAGTCATATTTAGCATTTGCTCTATAATTAGTTGAGTACGTTATTGGATACCTTGCAATTCTGGTCCTATCGTCGTGATAAGCGCTGATAAAACCTTTCCGATGCATTGATGCACATCAATGTAAGAGTGAGGAACATTGAGGAGAAGAGTCAGCGCTAAGGATAGCGTAGGCTCCACATAGCCTCTGAACATTGGTCCACCGGAATCAGCTATCAGAGCCAAAGCGTGCAGTGCCCAAACCTCGAAGAAAATTTATTTTATAACTTTTTTATCAAAGTTGACATAAAGATAAATAAAACGAGACAATATGACAGTATTTTACTTGTACTACAGGAGATGAATTATCTTGTGCAAGTGCAAGTAAGATGCTGACGCTAGTATTGAGATGCTGGCTAGAACCCATTCCACCAACGTATTTATGAAGGCAGCCTAACGCTAATGAATGACCGGTTCTGCTGGCCACGTCTCGTGCCGATTTCAACCGATCGAAACTGGTCTGCGCCAATTCCGCTGTGAACTTGGGATCTGAGATCACTTGGGCCATTCTGCCAACCGCTTCTCCTGCCGCCCATCGTAAAATAGGATTACTGCTGACCAACGTGCTGATGATAAGATTAGTGGCGGATTTCTTGACGTCTTCCTGTCCAAAACCTGTTTTCGCTTCATTAAGGCCCTTCAGGCCGCTCAATACAGCCGTGAAGACGTTCATTTGTATTGCCTCTTGCCTCCCGGACTTGGTATGCTTTATACACTCGCTAAAATGATCTAACATCTGTAGTCTGTGCTTGTTCGCTACACGTGGGAATATCTGGCCGAATAATGCGACTGATAAATCAATCACCGCTACACCCAATGGCAAAGGACCAGGAATCATTTCAAACTGTAATCATATACAAAATTTGTGTTCTAGATTTTTTTATATATTTGTATATAATTTACAATAATCAGATTTGAAACTAATTTATTGAGAAATATGGATTTTTTATTTAATTTATTTGTTGTATAAAATGATTACTTAAACCTTGAACTTACGTGTGACATTGGTCTGTAAAGACAGCATGTATTATGTTCCAATGCCCCAGATCCCGCAGCACTATTCGGTTGAAGCTGAAAGAAAGATCGTATTATAGGGTTTTAATTCAGTAAGATTAATGAAGTGTACGAGTATTAAATCGTAATAAAAAATTAAGTTGCTTCATGTAAAACCTAAGAAAAATATTTCTATTATAAATTAATACATACATACACATTATTTATGAAAATAAGTAAGACAATCATATTTCTCAATATGACATAAATAAAACATTGTATAATAGCATGTACAATACATAAAGTATTCTATCATATATTATGTATTCAAAATAAATCTACAATTAAAAAATAATCATATTAATAAAATAATATCATATTAAGATATAAGATAGAGACCTAAAAAAATCTGTTTATTTTCATAAAATGTTATAATTTTATACATATAAATATAGGTAGAGAGAAAACAAAAAATGAAAGGTACACTTTAAAGAACACCTTACTCACATGTTCCAAATCTGCCCTTCTGTTTGGTTCCATCTAAACACGAGGGTATTTACAAGTTAACGCAAAAATTACATTTTATAAAAGTTTAAATTGCAAAAGTATTTATTATCTTTTATATTTGAAATTAGTTAGATATATATGAAACCGTAATTATCAAATAAAACATGTGAATTTTGCAGGTATAAAATAAGTTGCACACACAAAGATTTTTACAAAATATACATGTATTTTAGTTATTGAGTCACAATCCTTTATTACTGGATTAGAAAAGAGCTGTGCATACATAAAATATGTACGTGCAGTATTAGTTTGCTAAAAATCGTGTTCGACACCATAACGCTTCTATAAATTTTTAATTTTTATACAAGATCAAACGAGCAACGACTTAGCCAGACATTAGACACGAAGATTACATATGGAAATAATACAACAGAAATCATATTGTAATATGTAGAATATAAAAATTCAAAATTCAAACTTACTTGATCTTCTATTGTGCGATGATCGGTCTCCTGTAGCCATGTACCAAGAATCACAGAATCGTTAGCATGGCAAACCACACTCAATAAAGAAGTAGTCGTGTTTCCAGGATTATCCGTAAGCGTGAACTCCGATACCAACATCCTCAGAAGATGCGTGTAAGAACCTATGTTATCATAATCATATAATAATGTAAGTAAATTGCAAATTACGAAATAAAATACAAATAGAGATTTTTTATATTAATTATATTATTTATAGATTTGTATACCTTCGAACATTTGCGGTGGTAGCAGTAATAACGTTTCATATAAGCGCAAACGAACCATAGCAGCAGGAGCTTTCAATTGCTGGCCATAATTTTTTAAAACAGGAGACAAACTGAAAAAATATTCCCTAATTATAGGATATTTCTTTACCGCGTTACATGTATAAAAAGTATATCAATATTTAGTACTTTGTCAGCATTGCTAGAGCGGATTCGATCGGCGTGAGTAATCGCCGTGTAATATCATCGTTTAGAAGTTCCGGGCAATGCAGCAAGAAACTGTACATAGCGGACAAAGCGCCGGCACGTCCTTCCAAAGTCACTTGCCACGTGAAAGCATCGCCTCGAGCTTTTTCACTCTCAAGTTCTTTGTTCGAACGCGGGAAGGAGTTTCTCCATAGAAGTAACATTCTCGGTAACAAGCCTTTTACTACTGCCGTACCTGTATGCACACAAATTATATATGCACCTACGGCTCTCTCTCTCTCTCTCTCTATTTATTTTTATCTAGCTCTTATTATTCATTATCAAATAAAAGACATTTATACCTAGAGTCATAATCGCTCCTATCAAAAGCCATCCTGCATGCGTGCGATTTAAAGACAAACGACTGTTTTGACTCGCGCTTCTCAGAAGTTCTTCCGCTGTATTGAAAATTATCTGAAAATAGAAAGCTCGATAATTAAACCGGCGTGATTGGTATATAAAGTAGGACATAATGCACAAGAACAAATATACCTTTCCTTTAGTATGAGGGACTCCTAAAGGTGACAAACGAACACTTCCCAGCACCGCGGCAAGAGCACTACTGTAACCAGCTATAGCTTCCGGTGAGCTACGCATATTTTCAATTCCGTCGACACAGCGGTCGATCAAGGGTGTTATTTGACTCGGTACTGCCACGCATATGCACCGTAAACACCAGGAAGCCGCCAGTCTAGCCGCTTGACATGGATGTACCAGAACGGCCATTATAGCATCAATCAGACCTGCGATAAATACATAATTAACTAAACTTTTCGAGCTACTATTTCTATATTGGAAAAACAAAATATATTTTGCATGCGCAAATACATACTTAAAGATTGATCGGATAGCAAATTCGTAGCTGTGGTACCTAATCCCAGTATCAGATTGCCCATTTCTTGTAGTGCACACACTAATAAATGCTGACTAAATAAAGTTTCTTGATTGCAATCTTTGGCGTTTTCCGGACTGAAATCTAATAAGATTTGCACAATGAAATTATGCACGACTACACGTTATACGAGTATTAAAGTGTGAAATGTTATTCTTACCGATGGAATTCATTTGCTTTAAAATAATATGCGCTATCTCTTTACAAGCAGCTGCTTGAGCTCCTTCTCCTAATAATTTGCCGATGGTACCGCGTAAAATAAAATTCACGCATTTACGCGAGTATACCGCTTCGACGTGAGAATTCGCGGCTTTCGGATTTGTAACCAGATCTAAAACGTGCGCGATTAACGCTCCAATATTTCGTTCCAGCCAAGTACCACCCAACATTTGAACAAATATCACGTATGCCTGTAATAGCAATTATCCATGAGATATTTTTTATCATGGAAAAATATATTCCACAATAAAGCTAAAAGCATACTTTTCACTCAATAGAAAAAATACAAATTATGTCCTGCTTTGTTTTTTCTTACAAAATAACAGGAAAAAAATTTTTTTGCACAATTATATAAATTGTAAATTTAGAATGCATTTTATATAATAGCTTACATGTGTCACCCCAACTCGCACTTCTCTATTTATACTGGAGCTTCCTTTTATGATCTCACCGGTTCCTTTTAAGAAACCAACACCTCCTCTTAAAAATCCAGACATAAGGATATTCAACACTTCTTCGAGTGAAGCTTGCTTAGCACCTTTGTTGTGCGCAACTACATAATATATGCGTTAGAATAAGATTTGGATAAATAAAATAAAAAGTGCCTAAATTTTTGGGTATATATCTTTATAATACATTTTTTACTTGAATACCTGTAAGATTTTTTATCTTGGGTGAAGGAAGTTGTGTCATTGCCACTAAGGTGCCCAGTAATTTAGCAACAGAGCACCTCACTTCGTAATTTGAACCTTCGAATGCCCGGAAGCACAGTGTTGCAACGCTTTCGATTTCAGTCGTATATAAAAACGGAGCATGATTCAACATTTCCAACAAACACTGTAAACACAAATTATTGTGTTTGAAAAAACGGAGCATATGTAATCAACATTTCTTTCGTAAATATAAGTACCTTTGCAGCCGCACATCTTACTGCCATTACTCTGTCGGTTAGATAATGCCTGGAAACTTTGTATATCTCCTTATGCACATTGGTTATTGCAGATCCCATTCCAGCACACACCTAATTATAGGACAAAAATAAATAAGATAAATATATGTCAAATTATAAACTTATTTTATCTAATTTTTATAATTATTTATATTATAGTATATAATATATAGTTACAAAAACTTTCAATGATACTATCACCTTTTCTAACGTGTGCATAATTTCAATCCGTGTTTGTGATTCAGCAGAACGTAAAGACTTTATTAGGATCTGTACAGTCTCCTCATATGACCTGCCCATCATTCTTCCAAGTTTTTCATACATGCATCCCACGCAACAAATAGCAGCTCTAAATGAACAATATGTATGTATACATGTTATAGAAATATTTCACATTTTATATCAACAAAATTAACAATATTCACAGTTTCGTGGGTAAAAAACTTGGTGAATCATCCTTATTCCTCAAGATATCATTGCATTTGTTGACAGTATCAAACAGCAGAAATGTGTCGCCTACACTAAACAAAGTTGCTAGGCATCTTGCAATGAGACGCCGAGTTGGTGGACCAGGTGCTCCTTGCATATGTCTTGTCAATTGTTCTACTAACTTTTGCTGGCATCCTTTAATATCACTCTGCGAGTAAGAATTTAGTATACACAATTAAAAATGTATCATAGGTATTATTAAACAAATAATTTTAATCAATCTCCTATTAGTAATAAACTGGACAATGTTAAACTTTTTTGAGCTGATACCTTTTGAGCAGCAACCAAAACTTTATCTAGAAAGCGTAACCATTCAAAGATGAAAACTGGTCGCTTAGCCTCTGGGATTTGATTAAGAGCATCCTCATTGAGGGTCAGACTATGACTCAACTCCATCATTGTTTTAAATAAATGCACGCACGAACAGGCTGGTTTCAAATATCGGTCACTCAATTACCTCCTACAATGCAATCATTAAATTCTTTACCACTTTACAATTATTGGCGACATACATATTTGGGATTTTAAATTAAGGAAAAATATATTATATTTTAAGACGTCAGCGTTTTGAAAGTGTATTTTTCATTACCGCGTTTTGGTATATACAAGACAAGAACGCGATAAGATGCGATTAGGATAGTATTTACTGGTGTTGACGCAATTAAGAAACAGCAATTTAGGTGTCGTTATCCGATGGGCAAAGATATTTTCATGGCACCGGGTACTATAGGTATCCCTCATGGGATGTCACTTCGTCACTTTAGCACTTATACAGATTAACCGCATCTCGATGACAACATCATTGTCTTCCACGAAACTTCAAATTATCACAATGACGAATGATGCGTATAGATGACAAAATTTGACGTAAGGTTAAGCCTATTTCAGACTGATTCACTCTGGGTCTGGATCACTCCATTCAGCCACGCCTGATGGCGCGTCGGTAGGATTGATACTAGAGTACCTATGGCCGGTATTCATAGTCAGTTCTTATTTGAAGACTGCCTTATAGCGTTTTTCATTGGCAAAGCTAGTGCGCACTCAGTGCACATTAAAGCCGTTATACGCTACTCCAAAATCTGAATGGTAAAGTAAGATTAAAAAGATAAAATGCCTAGTGTATATTTTATCAAATAACACAATAAAATATATTTAAGATTTCGTAGTTTAACTCATTTCTATATTTTTATTACACATATTCTCTATATCGATTTGTGTATGTACAACGGCATTAAACTGCACTGAGTGCGCACTAGCTCTGCCAATGAAAAACGTTATTAAGTAATGTCTTAAGATGCTAAAGCGGCCCTCTGATTGGTTCGTAACTCTTCAAGACTGAACTTAAGACGGTCTTGAAAATAAGGCCTATAATAGAGCATCGTCATGAGGGGTAACGGCCTCGTGATTGGTCGCCGCCATTTCTGGACGCTTCGATGTAGTGAATCTGTGAAGTTGATGTGAGCACTGTTTCATGACCGTAGGACATACAAAAACAAGCGCGCGCGTTATTGTGCTGTTTCCGGCTGGCGCCCAGCAATGGCGTCCTTCCGGTCTTACTCTATTATAGGTACTCAATTGATACTCGGCGGTGCGGCGGTACCGTAAAATTCGTGAAATAATCATGTATGTATGTACATACATACTTAAAGCTGATATTTCATGTGCAGCACGCTGCGGCAGCAAAATGTTATTATTGGTTAAAAATCTTTTGTGAGGTGACGCACTGTAACGCACTTCCACGGTTCTCGAAAATTTGTATTGCCTAGGGTACGGTCAACACGATGCTACAAATGCTTTGAAGCGTTTCTTGATTGGTCAATTTGTAAAATTCTTTTTTCTAATTGGTCAATCAAACGCTTCGGAGCATTTGTAGCGAGACTTTGACTTTGACCCTAGTTCATACTGGATGCGATGGGCGACATCCAATAAAAGCTTTGCTTTTGCTCAGACTGGAGTCCCATGATACGGAAATTACACCGGAACGGAACAGTGAGACCAATCAGATCTCTGCAATCATTACTCTACTTTCCTTTCTGCGATTGTGATTGGTCTCACTGTTCCGTTCCGGTGTAATTTCCGTATCATGGGACAGCACCCTCATACAAATCCGTCATAACGGTTTCTGGAGTATGCGCAGAAGCGCTAGAAGCTTCTCTCGATCAAATGTAATTACTTTCGTTCATTTTGCGGTTGGATCTCTCGAAGAGCATGGTGTTTTTGCACGTCCTAGTTCACCGTGAAAAGGTAAGATTGTTTTCGAAATCTATCGTCATCTGCGTATACACTTCGCCTAGGCATCTCGCGATAGGTTTCCTGCGCACAATTTTTTCTGAATTTAATAATTTTGGTTGTATTTTTTAATTATATTTAGCGCAGAGCTTGCGAATACGTTTCGTTTCGTCCCAACGTGATGAACATTTTTGTCTCGTTCGTATGATTGCCTCTTGATTATAAATCTTACGTTTCTCTGATCATATCGGTTCCCATGGCGTCGTATCGCCGCATACTTTTAACACCATCGCGATTTTATTTTACCGTTTCTCTTTTAGTGCTGGATTTGTAAAGCTGCCTTCCTCTTTCTCTCTCTCTCTCTCTCTGTCTTTCTCTCATATGAAGAACAGAGCCACTAGCTTGTGCTTATCATCACAATTACAAATTTTAGTGAGTATTTTGTTTCTCTTATGTTCGAATAAAACGGATTTTCATTCTTGTTTCGCCACACACATTCTCGTTTGAGTTGCATTTTGGATCATTCCGATCATCTGCAGATGGACAATCTCGAAATTGCATTTGAGAATGTTGCTCGATGTAAAACTTTTTCATTGTTTATGAATCATGATAATTGCAAAGAGATTATTTCATGAAACAGAATATAAAACTTTTAATTATTATGAACACACAATATTGAAAGATTCTTAACACAGTAAAGTTTCAACAAAAAAATCAAATCTAAACAGAAAATTACCATGTGCTTTTATAGGTGTGTTCGTGTTAAGTTCTTCCACATGCTCCTACCATACTCGCTACTTACTTCAAACTACTTATTAGAGTAACTAGAAGTAGCTATTATAATACTACTTATTAAATATAAGAGCCAACTGTGAATATCAATACGAATAAATTATATGATGAATAATTACTGCCCCAGTCTGAGAACTATGACTGATTCAGTTGACTGATAAAATTGTTTGCATTTTATTTTTTCACTGATATATTATAGAGAGAATCTATTCTAATATATACATGTATCTCATTTATGTAGAAAGATGGAAGAGCAGATAGCAACCTGTTACAAATTTTCTCTTCGAATCAAATGTTTATGTAAGTTATCAATGTTATAACTTAAATTTAAAAAGTATATATATTGTCTTGCAATACATATTTATATAATAATTTTTGCTAATATTATAATTAACCATACACGCATGATGAGAATATAATGCAAAACCGCCTACAGTCAATCTGAATGCATGTGACGAAAATGTTGTTTCTGACAAATGTTAATGTTAAAAGAAAATTTAAAAAAGATACATATATATGTTATAACAATATATTTTATTTTAGATATTCATTTGAGGAAACTTGAACCAACGTCTATGGATTCTCCAGTAAGAAGTATGTAAGTCTGAAATTTCTTAATAATTTAATAGGAAACAACGTTGTATTACATAAGTTAGTTTTATTTTCTAAATAATTAAGACATGATGAATGAATAGTTATCCCTGTCTTACGTAAAAACGTGGTGATAAAATGATTTCCTGATGTATATTAATATGTATTACCGATAACGCAATTAAAGTGAATAACTGTCAAAACTAACAGAAATAATTTTTTTTTTTTTTTTCAGAATGTGAAAATTATGTAAGGGAGAGTCTGTAATAAAGAATTTAAAGATGTCAATATTCATTATGCTTAGCATAATTGCAATAATAAATTGTACATCAAAATGATATTTTTTATAAAGTAAGAATTGTGTGTCTCTTGATATTTAATACATTTTTCTAATTGTATGATGATTGTAGAATTTGACAAGCATATGTCTGAGAATCTCTTGCTGTTAAACTTTTAATCTGATATCAAAATGTTATAATTTTGATTTTTTTGTAAAAATATTTTCTTCATAAAGAATATTTCATGTTTTAATTTTAGACTGATTAATATGCGGTAACAATGTAATCACGTCTGTGATCCATATAGATACTGTAGTGGAAGAGACTACTGTATGTAGTAGTAGCAACAGTGAAGTATCACCAGAACTAAAAAGTTATATTAGCGATAAAGAAAAAGAAAAATGAGGTTATTATGTATAAATATATTGCAGATAACGCTGAAGTTCCTCTTTGATTATCAAGTTACAGAACCTGGAATCCACTATTTACAAGTTTTTACACGGAGTGACATATCAAAGCTATTTGAAAGTAAATATTAAAGAAAATATTGAATATTACATAAATTATACATTAGAGATATTGTAAAATATAAAGTATGATGTTAATTTTACGCTATTCTGAGTATTTTCTATGATTGGTTCTTGCCCTCGCTGATCTTATTGATAGAAAAAGAAAGAATTCTCCTTTTTTTTATAATTCTAAGATTACTATTTTTTTGTGTTGCAGATGCGCTATCAAATGAGGTTTACCTGTTAGTACTTTAAGAGGATATTAAACATATAGGTAATAAATCGTTAACATTAATTTAATTTATGTAACATTTTTAAGTTTTTTAAATTAATATTTGTGATATGAAATCAAAAGAGATATAAATTATTGCAATGCAAAAAAACAATCTAAAACTTGTCAAGAAACATTCATAACATTTGTTATTTTTCTTTTAATGATGCTTTTTACAAATATACGCTATGATGTGTAGTGATAATTAAAAACATTACTGAAATGTATGAATGGAATAAATTAGTTGTGTAATATATATTTTGTTACTTGAAAAGTTTTGTTTTACATTTTAGGAAAAGGAAATGAAGGTAAAAGAAAAAAAAATATATATATATATATATCGATCGCAGGTGTATGATAAACAAAAAATAAATAGCAAATATATTCCATAGAAATATGATTTTTATTGGAGAACCTTTACATCTAAGGTACAAAATGCAAAGAAATACGCGTTCCTCTTGGACTAGATACCTATTCCACGAGAAATAGTGTTAATGGCGTGAGATTGCACCAAGATATTGCAAATTTGTATTAGCAATCGCGTCGATGACTCGTCAATGTCGTACGCAATGCTATCTCATCCGTATGTATGTACGATGTGAGAAACATTACATTTACTTCGTTAATTTTCGTTTAATGCGAGATATTGCAACGATGTAAATAATAATTAGGATCAAGATTTTGGCGAATAAAACTGTCCTCCAAATAAAACAAAAGGGAACCGGATCGTAATATCTCGTTTCCCAAATTATCCAAATTCTTATGTATAATATTTAATACGTGTGATATACGCTTATTAAAATCGATCCTACTTTAAGTGAACGCGTGGTAAGGTCTGATCGATCACAGAGAGCTGATAATAATTTAGCGCTCGGTGCATAACACAAGGACGCGAGGAATACAATCTCTAAATTATATATAATATATAACGTAAATATACTATAATACATAACAGAGGGTGTGTCAGCCAGTTAGGCTGCTCCAGATAATCAATATATATGTAGCGTGTAAAGATTCAAAAAAGTATTCTTATTCTAAATCGTCAACGAACAGCTCACGGTAATACCTCTATCTTGTATCTAAAGTGTGCAGTGCCATTACGACTACGTCGTACATATCGTACATTATAAAAATCACACGCGCTTGTGAGTAAGTTGGTCGAGTCTATGTACTTCTGCAATAATTCGTCGCCTGCCGCATCGAAGGCCGGTAGAATGGAAACTCGTGCTCTCGTCCTTGACACCGCCTGTGATTGTTTTCTCAAATGTTGTGATCACCACATGAACAAAAGATAAGATCAAGTGTTCCATAGAATGAGCGAGCTAATTGATATTGCATTCGTACTTCTCTCTCCGTACACATACACATTGAACATTGGTAGAAATTTTCCATCAGACGGCGCAGAAATAAATTCCCAACACTGTTGATGATATTATAAGATACGATATTCTAACGTTACGAGATTCAATTTTCGTTCACAATTTATAGCTGAATTCTTTTCAAACATGATACATTCCTTATTAGATATAAATATTCTTCCATACTATGAATGTATTTTTACGTTCATAATGTAGTACTGTCGTGTGTCAATGGCTGCATTAGTAGAAAACGCAGCTTTGCAACTGTTGTGAGATTCTTTAACATAATTATATATTTTATATGAGATTCTTTAATATGATTTATATATTTAGATCTCTAATGAGGAACTAAAAGCAAGATCGATCTCATTAAACAAATTTTACAGTTGCATAGTCGCTTTCTTTGCTGAACGTAGCTATTGATCAGTAAGTTAAAAAATTAAATTTGGTCGTCTTGTTTTTAACAATAACTTTGTATGAATCCAAGAAGAAGTGAGTGCACTTTGTGTGTTCCGTAATCGATATAAAAATTTCATTTTCTTATAGTGGAGTACTTCTTGAAGATGTAAAAAGATACGGTGTAATGACCATTATAAATCTCTCTTTACAAACTATCTACAATTACAAGTAATATTAATGAATATATTGATTCATTAGACACAAAGACCCTTTCTCTCTCCTAAAATATTCATAATATTTAGAAATGTTTTGAATGCATCTGCGTTCGCATCGATATGGTTAGACATAATTTATGTCAAGCTCTCAGGATTTTACTCTAACACCCTGTGATTTAGATCATGTTACAATATAAAATTACGAACGTATCTTGTTTCCGTCCCTTCAAAGAAGTAGAAACCTGTTGTCTCTATAAACCTTATCATTGCAAAGCTAAATTCCTAAATTTTTCTTTCAAATGAATCGACATTCATTCCTTACATACATGGCTATCTTCCTGAGTGACCGCTAGCATCTTTCGCAGAATATCTATATGAACTACGACATTTCTGACCGCTGCCGTTCGTTATACCGATATACTATACATCATATCTACATTGAGCATGTCGTCTGCCAGTTGTCATAACTGGAGCCGGTAATTTGTGATAGGATCGAAGTCTTTTTGGTGAGTGGAATTTAAGGCCATCACATATCCCCACAATCGCATAGCGGTAGCGCATACTCTTTGTATTTCGCGAACCTCTTCGAAGTCTAAGTCGGTCCTCCAGTGAAATGGCGCGACCTTGGAATTCCGAAAAGTACTTGATACACCGCCTACATCATTCTTCGTATGCGTGTCCAGGAATTTCTTCACGTTTATGTGAAAGTTCAAACCGTAAAAATTGTAAAGCTCCTGCACGTGCTTGTAGGGATCCACAGATAGGTCCTCGTAACGTACTACTCTGTTTATCACATAAAGATTGAACTTGAGTTTCTCGTATCAATAAAATTATCACTAGTAAAGTAGGTAATGAATTTTAATAATAATCTCGTTTGAAAATCGCATGCGGAATAAATTTTTGTTAATGTTAAACATACGGTTTGGAAAAATTTTTTGTAATAATAGGTAGTCATGCAGTGCTATACCTGAAAGAATGGGGGTATCTTTTCGACAGTTCTACCGCCGAGCTGAAGTCCGATACCATGTCCGCGCAGACCAAAGCAGGATCAGAACAATCTGGTTTAGCAGGACACCATTCCCTATGTTTTCTGGATTGCAGAATGCCTCTCGGATCACGAATGAGTAGAACTAATCGTACACCTAGACTGCAATACAAATGAACACATATTTTTATGGTACAAAAGAATATAATGTTCAAATAAAATCTAAAAAATGTCTTCTCATAACTGTCATATAATTATTCTTACTCTTCTTCGGCCAAAAGACTCTCTACCGCATGCAACCTCAATCGCACAAGCTTCATCGATTGGAATGGAAAGAGTCGGCAAAACTTGGAGACGAAACGCGAATCCCAGCAAATGCGTTTATGCGCTTGGCATTGTCGCCATAAATGCGTATTGTGATTAAATACCCAAGGATGAGTCTTCCCATAATCCAGGTAGCGATCTATTACGATAATTACGATTGTATGCAATCATTTAACGAGCGCCTTCAAGCGAATAAAAATTTAAAGTGTGTAAAATTATTATATATATATATATGTATATACCGAGCTCCTTGTATTCACAATTCAGCAGAGAGAGTATCCTTGTTAAAGATTCTTCGGCAAGTGGCGATCCTCGGATTTGCACGATTCCATAGTCGAGCAGCGGTTCGTAATGGTAAAAATTGGCCGGATGCGCGTTCACCACATCACCAAGGAACGTGCTACCACTTCTCCAACTCGTCAGAATTATGCTTCTCATGGGTCTACCACCCTTCTCCATCACTAGATCTTCAAGTTTGCTATGTATGGGTAATGGTTAAACGTTTCAATTTTCGAAAAAAAAAAAAAAAAAAAAAACTCTGGTGCGTGTAATTTACCTCACATTTATTCCATATTTTCCATTTGGATATTCATAATTTTCCATTTCTCTTTTAATCGTTTTTCTTTGTTGGTCAACCACCTCCTGAATTTCAGTGATCGTAGCATTGTCCGCGAATCCCGTAATGTACGCCTAAAAAAACAGATTAGGGCTAATTACTAAATAAAAAGTTATTACTACTCGTGCTATTTGTTAGCAACATTACATAATTGCAGTATTAAAAGTTATTATATCTTCGTAACAGGTATGCGATCATATATCCTAAACAGAAACAAATTCACATTTTAAAATTTAATCACATAAAAGCAAATTTCTACAGCAGGCCGTTTAAAATTTAACACTATTAGTTTTACAAAGACAAATTCAAAAGTTGTACGAATTATATGAGTATTAGTTTATTTCATAATAAAACAGTATATCTTAATGTTTTTTTTTTTTTTTATTATTATTAAAAAGGAATAAACCATAAAATGTAATAAAAATGATAAATATCGTTTATATTTCATAAACAAGCAATGTAGACATTTAAATTCATAATCCAGAAATAAAGAAAATGCGTTTGTAAAAAGCTAACACAAGTAAAAATACATACAATAAACAGATGCATCACAAAGTAACAAGAATATAATTCAAATCGTAGTATGCGGCATCATGCAATGAAGGAAGATATAAAGTTTTAAATTAAAACGCGAATTAATTTACTTTATTGAAAATGTAAATTACTTCTTTTGCTTATCCTATTTTATTTACGTTTATCTGTTAAAAGCAACGTCGTTAATAATATTCTTAAAATATAAATACATACGTTTTAAGAGATAATTAATAAAAATATATGTTTTACATATTATATACACATTAGAATTAATAACATAGAAAAACAATTGGAAATAGAAAAAAGATGTTATATCTGTAAGGACACAGGAGTCGTGGCTAGTTATACGCTATGCTTTTCGCTAAGCTTGCCGAAACAATATTACGATAAGATAAGGCGCTCTATCAGCAAACAGTCATCAATAACAAGTGGTAGCATTTACGCATTCAGATTGATACGTGCATACCTGGCTCACCGTTACCGGCTCTTGGATTTTGGTGGTCCGCGGCCTTATCTCAACATCCTATATCGAGGAAGAAAAAAAAGCATCGACGTTTTAGCGTTTCTATTGTGCGTCTCGCATCGCGTCGTGTATAGGTACACGAATATATCGCTAATGGAATAATTGTGATATAAGATAAAATGATCTTTCTCCCTCTTTCTCTAGGTAGCGTGTTATGATTCCAAAGGATGCAAGTGCGATCTACGAGATTACTCATATATTGTGAATCTATCGTATATAGTAAAAAGTGAAAGTAAATGATAAAAAGTATTAGTCTACGCGCAAACATGCTGGGTTTCGATCATGTAACTTTTTCTCTAGAACGTAAAGGTGAAAATTTTTTATATGTATGAGTGTATACATAAATGCATTTCCGTCCTAGCGAAAAAGTTACATGATTGATACCCTGGTTTCGATAATTAATCATATTACAGGTGTTTCTTTTGATATCAAATTTCACACGAATTATCAGCTATTATAAAGAAGATGAATTACAACAAGCCATGAACTTACAATCGTCGATCTGATTTCCAATAAATTGACGTCTTTGATAGAAAATATCAAAATTTACAAAATGTTTCGAAACGACAGTTGTTCCTCTGATATTAGTTTAATTTTTTTTTAGCTGAACAGTAGTACAGCTTGCAACACGGTTCAACTTTTCTCTTATCTCTCTTCACGTTGGAGAAAAAGGAGAAAAAACAAACGGTAGGAAAGAAAATTTAGCTGAAAAAACAAAACAAGTTTATTTCATAAATGATCGCAAAACGATGCATGAAAGGGAAAGGGAATGGAAATAGGGAGAAAGAGAAGTCGGTTCCTCGTGCGTCGCTTCACGTTTAATGTTCAAAAGAAATGAATAAAGAGAAGAGAGAGAGAGAGAGAGTTAGGTGCAAAAGTTAGACTTTTACCGTCAGAAAGAGCGTGTTTGGCGTGACTCAATTTAGAGCAATCCCCACCTCCGAATTTGTACTGACCGATATCACCGGTTGCAGTCGATGCTCAAGGTAGCTGCTGTAGCGCTGGTTAAACGCTAGGAAGAAGATGCAGACGGACGCCAGGGCTACCAGACAATAGAAACTCAGCCGCTTCGACATCCTTAATCCTAGAAAGCGCAGCAACTTGAAAAGACAAAAGATCATTTATGCAGATTGGCGCACAAAATGTTCCCGCGGGGCGGGAAACACGATGATCGCAATTGTAAAAGTGCCGACAAGACATTTTATTGAAAAAACATTTATTTATAAATATTGTATCAAGATAACAATTACTTATAAATAACTGTTACTCAAGCGCGATATATGTAAACGCAAATAAGGAAAATAACGGTTAATAATATACGAGATAGTATTAAGAATAAAAATAGTTGACAATGCGTTTATTGTATGTGTTTAAAAGTTAACAATACATTTACTCATGTTAAAAGATCAATAACATAAAATAATACGCGTATATTTTTTTATTAATTTAATATTATTGGTACACACACGATAGGTCATTCGTGTCCGGGATTAATTTTTATCACTTTAACAAATACATAAAAATTATTAAGTGTGTATATAAATATTCTAACTAATTACTTGAAGCTCCTAGTTCTTCGTAGAAAAGAAATGTCCTGCAGAATACGAATCCAATCGAATATACTATAAGGGTTAATTTTTTAACACGATAATTATTAAATACAAATTGTTAACTTCTTTATTCTCCTTAACCATCCGTGGTTGACGGTTTTCTCATTATTTTTCTAATCCAATCGGGTCACTGGTGACTGATTATATATTTTTTTAAAGAATTTTTGAACTCTAGAAAAATCTGAAAAACATGTGGCATATTCTTCTCAATATTCAAGAATACGAATGATGTGTTACCTTTTCATTTTTCGTACATGTCCGAATTTGAAGTAAAATAATTTAAAATTGAAAATTCGTGTGGGTGTTCTCGAGCCCCCCCGGTTGAATCACAGAGAGAGTTAAATAGCTCATATATTATTGATCAGGGTGTAACTAAAAAAACGTATATGGAGCATACCATGAAATACAGGACAAGAATCCAAGTAGAAAAATCATTTTTTGATCTGAGCTTTCAGTTCGTTGTTATACGATGTTAAAGTTAGCGAATTAGCGCTCGGGTATAGAAGGAAAACAGGGACGTAGCAAGGCGGAGCTGACAAATTCGCGACAGGAGAACGACGATATTTATTTATTTATTGATGTAATTATCAATTTCTCTCTCTCCTCTCTCCCCTTCCCTCTCTCTACATCTTGTTTAAAGAAATGTTAAAGATCCAAAAGAGTGCAAAACTAAAATTAATGATTTGGTGTTTTCGTAATAAATTATCGATTTAGAATGAACTAATCGGTTATTTATTTCATTAAAATTATAACAAGTTTTTTGATCTTTAACATTTCTTCAAACAAGAGATGTAGAGAGAGAGAGAGAGAGAGAGAGAGAAAATTGATATTTACTTTCGCTGGTTACCGTCGCGAATTCGTCAGCTCCACTCAGTCTTTTGCTACGTCTCCATTACCCGGGCGTTAATTCGCTAACTTTAACATCGTATAACAACGAATTGAAAGCTCAAATCAATAAATGACTCAAGACTTTTCTACTTGGATTCTTATCCTGTATTTCATGGTATGCTCCATACACGCGTTTTTTTTAGTTGCACCCTGAATATACGTTCTTTATTGAAATAAGATATTGTAAAAACAGCGTGATTGAATTTCGTAAATTCACTCGATAATTTACACAATGAATGACATTTCGGCGAATGAATCTTGATTATTCACAAACAACAATGAAACTTCAAACTTCAAAGGGCGACACGAGAAGAGGAAAAAAAATGATTGTTCAATTTTTCACCGAATGTCCAAAGCGCAAAACAATTCGTAGTAATTAAACGTTATACGATTAATTATACCGTGATTAAATGAAAACTCGGTCACGAAAGTTTGAGTCCCTCTTTTTATTAAAAATTTCTTCGTGTAATCGCGATAAGAATTGGCAGTGTGTCTAATTAAATAAAATAACTACAGGGAATAACCTTGCGACAATATTTTCTTTCTTTTCTACGGCGATAAACGGGGGCGCGATAAGACACGAGCGCGACGAAACGATCGATCGGAATTAAATCGACGGGCGGCACAGAAACGGGAGTCGATTCGTCTCACCTTCCGCGAAATATGATCCGCTAGATGAGGTCTCGCCATCACTCGTTGTTGCTTGTGCTAGCGGGAAAATGCCGTTTTTTCACCGCGATGGTCGTCACATGTTACCGCGCCGTGACATAATAGCGAAATCGAAAAAGAAAAAACGATATTTTTTGCGAAATTAGCATGAAATGAAGAATACAAAATTTGGCCCACTTTGAAAAAATGTTAATAAATATTTGTTTGAGAATGTAATATTAACTACACACACACATATTTACTTAATAGTAAACAAATATTTACTTAATAAATCATTTTTTGATCGAGTATCATCGAATTTTATAGCAAGTTAGTAAAAGCTGCTATATATAAAATTAGCAAAGTAAAGGCATATGAATATTTAAAACGATAAAACATCCGATAATGACATCATCATATTATTTAACAGAGTATATGTATTATTTCATTGTCGCGGTGAAGTTGATTACACATATATTATGCAACTGCATTAGGCACTCGATATAACGCAGCTATTAATGTGCAGTGATCAAGTGACAGAATTCGCGATTAAACATATGTAGTCAAACATATGTATGTTTAACGTCCAGTTATTTTTTAAATCCATCCTAAAATTGCGTAAGCATAGCCGTTAAATGGTTGTAAGAATTGATGAATCACAGTTGAAATATTTAACTCTGTGGTCGGTCAATTCTTACAATAGGGTTGCCACAAAAAAGACAGAGAAATTTTTTTGCCAAATTTTCTGGAAAATTACAATTATTTGTAAAGAAGTTTAATATTTGTACATCATACCTATGTTGTGTTGGAATACTATAACCGCAACTTAACAATTAAATGTAGACGTAGTGTCAGCACTTGACAATGTTAATTAACATTGCTATGTTAAATTGCTCTTTCAACAATAAAAAATATTTGATGGTTTCCAAATCTCGAAATCAAAATTTCCAAAATAAATTGTATTATATTATTAATTATTATTGAAAACATCGGCAAAAGAATGATGAAAAAAAACTTTTTGTTCCAATCCTGTACTACATTTAGCTAGATATAGATTTGAAAATAACTTTCTCCAGTATATACTATATATCGCTGGTTACGTTTGATTTTTTTACGTAATTATTTAGATTTAGATAGTGCAACAAAATCATTTTCAGATTTGTAAGGTAAACATACCAGCAATATCAGTATAGATAATTAGTGTGACCAAAACCCAATTATTGGACGAAACGATGAAATTCGTTAAATATTAAGTCATTAATAGAACTCGAAATAAATTTTTTGTGTTAATAAAAATTCAATAGTTTACACATTTTTGTTATTTCTTCCAATAATTAGATGATGCCGCATATTCATTAACTGACTGACTGATGCATTTATCTTTATCTTAGCCAGGTAAAATTTTAAATACTTGAGCAAAAATCGTTCTTTCCGCGATACGTTTACGCAAACGCAGAATGGATTTAAAACGTTTCGCGAACATGAGAAGAATTTGCATGTCGATAATTCGAAGCATTCGAAGCTCCACTACAAACTTCACTTTCCGATCGCTCGAATGGGGATACGACCGGCTTGTTTACGACTTTACGGAATGAGATCGCACGTGCAGCGCGTTCCGCTCGCGTGTTCCGGGAACGCGACACGATGGTGAGAAAAATGATATTGAATTATGTCGACGCAGTGACTAGGCGCGACCACTCGCGGTCGAATGCGGACGGAGTGCGGCGCGGCGCGGCGCGGCGGCGGACACTCGATAATTAAGTATACGCGCGACGAGATAAGCGTCGGCCACGAGAGAATTTGTGAGGATCGGTGGCAGGCAGACTGCACTGCAGAGGAGGTGGAAAAGGAGGCCTTTACGTTTTTAATCACCTTAGTTCGCCAAATCACGCCAAATGTCTAATGAAATTCTCTCTCTCTCTCTCTCTCACCTCGGAATCGTGCTCGTGCACTCGCTGCCGTACATTCGGCCAGTTCAATTCAATCACGACGCTGGAGTGACAACGGGAGTCGCAGCGATGAGCCGCGGGCCGCCTCGAGGACGCGGTGGATAACGCGCTGCCGGTGGAGAGTGACGACGACGTTCATCGCGTCGGCCAACGACGCTCGTGGCTTACTAACGAGGACGCGGTCGGGCCGGACGCGTCGAGAGTAAACGAACGGCAGAGCCCGTATTGCGGCTTGTACCAGTAGTCGCCAATAGTGCGCCGTGGTGCGCCGTGGTGCGCAATCTCACGCAGTCTGCAGAGCAATGCAGAGTTCGCTCAGTCCGCTGTAGAGTGTAGCAGCACAGAACATGTACTAAACAAACAGTACTAAACGAGGGTCCCAAGTTCGACACTGCACTCCCTACACTCTTCCTGTTTCAACAGTCTGTTCGTGTTGCTCGAAAAATTTTTCTACTTCAAATATAATGATATATTCGATCATTGAAGAGAAAGAAAGTGAAGAGCTAAAGTGCAAACACAATGCTTGCTACGAACCTTCCGAAGCCGAATGTTTTCATTCGTTTCTGAAAGCAAAAGCGCACTGCCAAAGAATTAATTAATTCCAGCTGATGTATATTAGACGGTGTTTTTTCCTTATTTTGATTAATATTCTGAAAGATTTATACATGTATGAAGCGCATTTGTAAAAATAATATATACATACAATCAATGATGCTCCTTTCCAAGCATCGATAATTATCGTAAGATAAATAAATATATATGTACTACATAGTTTTTTTTACTCACAATTCAGAAGATATAAAGAACTCTTTTTCCAGATTCGATATAATATCATGGTTTCTCGCATATTTCGTAGACTGACGTAGACGGTGAGAACAAAGATCTTATTAGCACTAACATCAATTATATTTCGATATTTGACATATAATTTATTTTTGTAAATTTTTTCAAACAAAAAATCTTTTAAAACCGTAATGTGAATATACAACAAATAGGAAATAAAGCCCTAAACGATAAAGATATCTTTTTAACAATAATTAAAATCGATGCCGTATACAATAAGCCAATTTAATTCGAAGAATGAAAATTAAATTTGGCATACAATGGAGCGGGGGAATTGGATATCAGAATTATAGCATTTTCTCTTGGCTGCACCAGTGCAACACTCAGACAGTAAGTCTGTTCTTTATTGCTGAACTTTTGCACTAGTTCATCTTTCTCTCCAGGAGAAGGGAAAAGGAAAAAAGATGAACTGGTGCAATCACCCTACCCTGGTGCAGCCAAGAGAAAACGCTATTAGTGTGCTTGATCGATGTTTTTAACATGTTTAAACAAGTCTTTTTATAATACTATTTCAAATACATATGAAGGATGAAAAACGTGTTTTTAAAAAAAGTAATATATACCTTTGTTCTTAAAAAAAAAAAAAGATATTATCTTTTACAACTCTGGATATATATGAAATTATTCAAGCACTACAGATTCAGCTTTGGGGCATTAATTAATTTTTTTTTACGTGTATCTTTTTTTTAGCGAAAAATATATAGCTAGTCAATCATATTGCGTCGGTAATAGCAACAGTAAAGTATGTACACTCCGTTGCCGTCGCGTGGCGTTAGTGGCGCCGGGTGGTACAGTAGTACTCCTACAGTGCGTTGCCGGCTTTGCCTGGCTTTGCCCCTCTTACGTCCCCCTACGTCGTGTCAGTCGGATGCTGACATTCGAGCGGCGCGTTCGTTATCGCGAGGAAGTTGCTCTCGCAGCGTGCGCGCGCGCGCGCGCATAACCCTTTCCTCCCAACGCTCTGTCTCCCTCTCTCTTTTTCTGTCTCCTCGACCGACGGACGTGACGTGCGAATCGTAGCCACTTCTGCCACTTTCGTCTGACTGAAGGACATCAGTCTCCTCGTTCATCGCGTTCGTCGTTGCCAGTCGCTGCTGGTGGCTGCTGGTCGCTGCTTTCTCGACGGCAGGCGCGACGCAACGCAACGCAACACACATACATATCTGATCTCACGCTCGTGTCTCTCTCTCTCTCTCCTTCTCTCCCACCCGTCCTTCATCCCTTTCCACTCATCGGGGCGAGCCGAAAACTCTAGAAAACTCGTTGTATTCGAGTATCTCATCTCGAACCGGTAACATCTCGCGATTAGCGAGAGAGGAAGAGTGCGAGAAGGCGAAGGATCTTTTCAGTTACGGGTGAAAGAAAAACGCGTCTGAACGCGTCCTGGCGAGATGCGTCGCGCTGCACCACGCCGCTCTACTCCCCGCGTTGATTCCGCGTGACCAGCGCGAGTGCTGGAGTACCTTGGAGAAGTTTGGGAAGTGCGCCGCGATCTCCGGTGCAATCCGCCACGATCACCACCGGCTGTTCGACGTCCCGACGAACGGGCGGCCCTGGAGGAGGACGTGGCCGAGGAGGGAGGTGGAGGAGGAGACGAGGAAGAAGAAGAAGAAGAAAAGGAGCATTTCGGTTGCCGGGAGAATGCGAGACTGAGCTGCTGTCGCCGCTGGTAAATATCTTCTTTCCGTTTTCGTCGCGCCTACTTTGCGATTACTTTCGGGGTAATAGAGTCCGGTCACGAGATGATCAATTTTTTTTCTCAACTTTAGCATAGCACAAGATAGCCTACTCTCTAAATTCTTTCGAGTAGAATCTCATTCTAAGGAGTGAAAATTTAACCGTAGTCTTGTAAGAGGATGGTTCGATTTTCAACCTTTAGGAGTGACAGTTCTAAAATATGTAAAAAGAGACACAATATTGTCAGCAAGAAACAGTGACACAGTTATTACTCCGTCTTTGTTTAATATGCCAAACAATAAGGATGTAATGAACTGTGTTTCTTGCTGGAACACACAGATAAGGTAACTCCATACATACGCTGCATCTAACAAAAACTTAATTTATTAAATATTATATTTAAGGTAAACGAACTATATAGGTAGCCAGTAAAAATTTTGTAGTATTTTTTGTCTACTATAATGAAAAAAAATGTTAGAAATCTGAAATATTTATTGTTTGTATTAAAAAAAAGTAACTTTGAAACCCTTGCAATTTTTGCTGTATATCTCACAGGGATGGAATACATGGCTACTCATAGGCGGGGGGGGGCTGAATATGTGGTTCATTTACAAATAATGCTTATAAATAAGATGTGAAAATGACACAATAACTTATAAAATGTGCAGCTTACAACGTTGGAATAAGAATGTATATGAAAAAAAGTAATTGATAATAATTGCAATCTTTTACAGTAATGACATAAAATTCATTCATATTTCATATAACGCATTTATTTTATTTAGTGCACTGAATCCAATCTGCGCATTTTATATGCTATGCTTTAGGCATAAATCCCACCCGCTCTAAAAATGCCGTATATCTCAAACAGGTAGAATATAAAAGACATCAAGCTGAACATATAGAATATAAGAACTAAACACTTGTATCATACTTTATTATATTCCAATCTTTACTGTCCCTTTAACTTATATATCATCAAATAACCATTGAGCCCTTCGCAATCTCTACAATAATCAATTCAATGTGAATTATGATATATGGTTGCGCTCTGTTCATTACATTGACAAATCGATTCGACTGACAGTAATTTTATTAATAACGTGTTAGGAGAGGGGGGACATACACCTCGACTAGGCGGATCAAAATGAGGCCTAATTTTGTGAATTTTTTGTGAAAAAATGGATAGAAATAGAAAATTCGTGATTATTTCATTGTAAAGATTTCTCTTGGCTTACTGTGCCTTTTGTTCCGTGTCATACAGAAAAATTTAAAAGATTTCATAATAATGATATCAGAGTTTCGTTTCGTAGCCCGAATAAAATGAGTAAATATGTTAAAGTTCAAAAAGATGCCCTTTCAAAAGACTCTAGAAGCAACGTAGTTTATAAAATTTCATGTAACGATTATACTTAAAAAATACAATATGTAAGAAAAAAAAATCGATTTTTGTCGCCGCCTTTAGGTGCGTATATGGCCATCCTAACAGTAGGAAACTAACATAATACTAATATAACATAAAGACATATAACAGAAAAAAATGGTTGTGTGCAATTTCACCCACTCTTTCTATTTTTTCTGACTTCTGAGGCATAAATACCAGAGTCATTCTACATCCAAAAGAGTCTAATATTGTATAAATGGAAATCTCACTTTTGTTTTGACAAAACTGCTCGTTTTGTCAGATTCTGATAGTCAGGATCTTTATGATGGAGGAGGACAATGCACACGGCGATGAAATTGCGAAAGCAATCCAAAGATTGCTTGATTTCACAGACGTCACTCTACGCTACGAAATGTATGTTTTTAATTTTTCTTTCTTTGATCTTTAATCCAATAATTGAGTCTGAGATTTGTCTGGCTAAAGAATATTTCAATTGATATTTTCGTTCGCTCGTCTTGCGCGCGGCACTACGACCTTAAATTTACGTTTATGTACAACGCTCGTTTTAACGTCAGGTAATCTTTTTCGCAAGGCAACCTTCTGGCACGCAGAAACAACGCGTCATGTGTGTGATTACTTATGCCTGTACCAATGTAGATTAACTTTAATCTCAGTTCAACTTACTCTTTTTATCTTTTTTTGTTTCTTTGAGCTACAAAAGATAAAGAAGAGCGAGTTAGTTGAATCGAGATTAATATTGTATTAAACTACATTGGTGAATATGGGTAGAAACCTGCTTCTGTCAATTTTAATATCTCGATTCTCAATTTATTCTTTAGCTTCTTCTAATTCTAAGAATTAAGCCCGATTCTCTAATATAAAGAATTAACTTTAATCTCAAACTCCGCGCAGCTTCGAATCCTGATTGAAGTGATACACTTTTTTGCGATTCGGAATATTTTCGTGATTATCGATGCGTGTAATAAATTTTTTTATTTACTTTTATGGCCAACATGCTTCGTACTGCTGCTTAATAATTCTTTTTACTATAACAACGCAAACAAAAAATTTACCGTAAACTGAACATTTTCTTCGCGATAAATTATGAATGATCTTATGAATCCTCTTACGGAATAATTATTGTATAACTAAGGAGTATAAAGGGGGGGGGGCAATTAATTGCCGAAATTACAATTACATTTATTAATAACAATTAAATTACAATAACATATTTACAAAGCTAACTGATCCATAATAAAAGATAGAAATAGTTAACGAGAACTATATCATAAGTAAACAAAACGAATTAATGCAGTTATTTCTTTAAGATAAAAAGTATTCCGTTTTCTCCGCCGCCATTAGAGTTTTGTTTTGTTTGAGATGTATATCGAAGAATTCTTCGATGATTGATACATCATTATACATATACACAGAATCAATCCTCCAATCATCGTATTGAGAATATCAATCATATGTAATAAATGTAAATATTATTTATTGTTTACGTTATTTGATTATTTATATTAGATATGATTAATATCCTTATCTAGCAACATTTGTCAGATGATTGACAATTGTAATTTAGTTTTTATACGAATGAGATGAACGTCACGCACGCCAGGCGATCCGCGATAACGTTTATTCAATTTGCCGTGTCGATTAAGTAATAACCAAATCTAATTAAATTAATATTAATTACATAACGCAAGTTGAAGCTTGTGAATCTTTCGGCGGTTCGTTAACTCTTTGATTATATGGGATATTAAAAAATTAAGTACATTTATTTATTCCTCAATTAACAATACACATCAGCAATGTGCGTGTGTGTGTGTGTGTATAAAACATTATTTCTGAATATAATCGTCTTACTTTGCTCCTTGATTTTGTGTAAGGCTACACAAGTCTTTGTTTTTAACCATTTTCGGTCTATCTTATGTGTTTTGCGTATTGAAATAATTGGTTAATTACATTTATTTCATGTCCGATTTTTGATTAAGAAGAATTCAATGCCTTTTTTATGCACTTGTTATATGTATTTCGTTAACGTGTAGTAGTTGTACGTGAGGAATAAATAAATAAATTTGTTTATTTCCTCTCGTTTTTTCTCACATATTATCAATGTACTTTGGATTTTGGAATCGCATTTTTCACGCAAGATAGTGAAGGCAGTCTCACGAATCTTTTTCAACGCTCGCCTTTTTTTCGAAGCAGCTTAATGTAACGCGCAAACAACGGATGGCGTTTGATTACAGCGTAAGCTCGTTACGACGAGCTTCACGTCGAATGCTCCAGCTTTTGCTGTATCGAGGCTTCGTTGTGCTACCAGGACGGTAGCCGGATTTCCAATGAAACTTCGTTACAACGCAAAATTTCATTGCATAGCTCCACGTTACGGCGGAATTTCGCTGTTTTCATCCGCTTCTGCCTTCCTCCGTCCGTTTGTCGCGCAAACTTGAGCATGAGATATACGATCGCTCCGTGGATACAATTGCAATTTAGTGGCCGCATTTATTCGTTGCGAGATGAAACGCAATACAGTTAATAAGTTTTTAAAATTCTCCCTTTATAAAGCTCTCTATTTAAATAAACATATGGTGGTTTAATTGCGGAATAATTTAGGCCCCTATAAACACGACAACACTATCTATACTAATATTATTTATTATTATATGTGTGTATGTGAAAATCTATTTTATTAAATATATTAAAAATTTATGAACGTTACATTAACTTACATGATATGTGTTTCTGACATTATATCTCAATATCATATCAATTTTTATTGTTCTCTTCGATGATTTACAATTAAGTAAAAATTGATAATATTTTACATACATATATATATATATATATTATTATTTTTTAGACATAGATGAAAATTTTTTTAATTAACAATTTGTGCGAAATATAATAATGTATATCAATAGCATTCATATAAATGTCTGATTGGATTGGATTAATTTGGATTCTGATTGAAAATAGACAAAACAGAATTTTTTTTATTTAAATCCACTGAAATTCTAATTAAAATAATCAAAAGTTTGATACATGTAAGTATAATCAAAATTTTTTAATTCATCCATTTTCAACCAGACAGTTTTCTTGTTGGTATGCATGTACGTATGATAAATCTTTAAGACTGGGTGAATAATAAAGAGTCAACATATTATTCTAACATTAATAAGGTCGATAATGAGAACAATTTTGAAAGAACTGATGTTTGTAAATTCGAAAGCTACACACGATATGCAGCCGGTTGCAATAAAAGGTGAAATACGAGCCGGAAGTAACCAGTCACTACAATCGCGCGTGCGGGATCTCATTAAAGTTGAATTATAGTTCGTTTTCTTATTATACCTGGTGTCAAGATCGATAAAACTCCATGTTTTTTTTGATAAAGTTCATGTCAATGGAAAAAACCGACAAAAGATTGGACTCTTTTTTTTTTTATTAAAAACAATAAAATAAAACACAAATTTTTTTATTACGTCAATTTGTAGTTTATTACAAGACATTGAATGGTAAACCAGATGGTGAATTAGATCTATATCAATAAAAAATGTAAATTTTATTGCTGTTATGTTTTTACGAAACTAAAAATTAATATACAGTTTAATAACATTTATATTATATATCTTAAAAGTTTTATTTTAAAGATATATTTTATATATTAATTTAAATTAAAAATAGCTTTATCATAAAGTGTTTGGTTATTATTGATTTATTTGATCGATTGATACACACCATCGCGCATGAATAGTGTCATTTATTAATAGTTACATTAAATCTTTCGATATACAAACTTTATTTCGTTTTTAATAACATTTTTGCATTTGATGCATCAACAAATATTTATTCGTTCGCCGTGAGACATGTTCAAAGTTGTCACTTTCGAAAGAAAATTAATTTATCACGAGAACAGTTTCGCGCGATTTTGCAGAAACTTTCGGAGTGTGTGTGTGCGTGTTCGTGTGCGTGTAATCCTAGTATATTAGTCATTTTTATAACTTTTATTAATTTAATTTATTTCAAGAATCGAGACTCACTGAATTGTTCAGTCAATTCTATTTGATATTTTGGTGGCGAATTTTCGTCAAGTAGAAAGGAATTTGTCGCCGTACGACAAATTGATTGAAAAATTCACGATGAGGAATATCAGTTTCAGAATATTTTCTTTAAATAGAAATTTTTCTTTTTTTTTTTCTGTTTTGCTTTGATAAATTTTGGCGAATTTCAGCTTTATTTTCTGCAAAATGTTAATAGAAAATTTCAATATAGAAATTTTCTTTAAAATTTCCTTGTAATTTTACAATTGTAATTTTGGATTATAACGCGACTTTAGATGTGCCATTCATGTTTTTTCCTCCATAGAAGAATTGGTAGAAAAATCGAGAGCAGGGAATTTCCGCGACATCCCGTATACGAACGCGTTGGTTATGATTGCCCTATAACCGTGAGATGTTCGATTCTATTGTTCGATCATCTAGAATTCTAGACTGTGATTCGCGACATACTGTGGAAAGTTTGGCAGATACGTAATTTCGTTTAATTCTTGCTGCGTGGTGCGAATTGTTTGCACGAATGATATCGGCGTAGATTAGTTTCCGATGACAGAGGAATGATTCATTATTTAGGTATATCATAAATCTATAAGCAGGCTCTATATAGCGCCAATATATGGAAACCGTGGATAGAACACGAAAGGGACCAGTCTAATTTAATTTTTATTCTAATTTCACATGACCTAGAATTTTTATAAGAAAGTAATATCGCTTTTATTATATAATCTATATCTCTATATACATATAACATTACTTATATTGTTAGCATGTTTCCTCTGAGAAAAAAATTGTTCATTTGATTAAATTAATTTAATTCATATTTATTTCTTTGATGAGAGAAGAATGTATTGTACAATATGTATTTAAGTCAAATATATTATTATAATAGGGAGAGTGGTCTAAATCGGACCTATTTACAGTTTTTGTTCTCTATAAGGCGTAAATAAAGTCATAAAACTAATGGTGCCGTTCGAAAGATCATTTAATTTCCTTCATTTTTGCTTCAGACCATTTTGACGTATGTATTTCTTATCTGTGTCGAACTATAATGGAAAATATAAAAACGCATTTTCCGGTCATTTTGAATTCCGCATTTTGAAACCATGAGTTCCGAATCGGATCTCTCCTATTTTTATGAACTTTTAGATAGAATTTTAAAATTTTAGTTAGTATCAAGTAAAAATTTAAGACTCAAAGATAAAAATATAGTTTATATTATTAGAATTAAAATCAATAAAAAATTTCATTAATCTAAGTCTGATGATATTTCATTGATTTAGTGTTTCTTTTTAGACCAGATCTGGCTCACCAGTAGTATTACAACCAGGTTGTGACAAATCTTCGGGTATGTTAAGTTAGCACCCCAACTATAGTACTCAGGAGTTCTGATTAGAGTTCCCACTTTCTTTTGACGAGATGCAGAGTTCCCTATAGTTAATAACAAGAGTCAATAAACATTTTTTTTACATTTTTTAAAAATGTGGTGATAACTTTTTATCGAATTTCGAGGTGGAATAGTTCTGAGCGGCTTAAAAGCTTCAATTTGCGATTGCCTAGAGTTTCTGATATGTAAAAAAAAATTTCGAATAATAAAAAAAAAATTAAAAATTTTTGAAAAATTAATTTTTAGATACAATAGCTCTGATGATAATTTCTGCTTCTTTTTGACGATACGAAGAGTTCTCTATATGATTTTTAATGACATATGCGCTTAATAATCATTTTTTAATAATTTTTAAAAAATGGGGTTCTAACTTTTTAACGAAATTCAAGGTCGCATAGTTCTGATCAGCTTAACAGAACTATTTTGTGAGACACCCAAGGAGACGTCCGATTTGGACACGGGTTCTTTCGAACGACTGGAACAAATTTTACAATTAACCGCAAAAACAATCACAAAACTCTTGATATTTTTGAATTCTACACTCTTTAATTGTCTTAAACCAATTACTGTTAAAATTTTTGACATCTTTTAAATAATGATTTACAAGGATTTTCTTTTTTAAAAAAAATTATGCATAATAGCCGAAGAAACATATTTTGTGTCTATTCTATGAACGTTATGACCGAGTACTGCCAAACTACTGTCACATATTCGGTGTCTTATAAGGATTTTACATTATTGCATGCAAATCTGCTTAACCGTATTTATTTAAATTAAAAAGGTCCGATTTGGAACACGGGCCGATTTTGGATATTCTCCCCTATAAATATTTGACTTAATATTTATGAGCGTACAAACTTTCTATAATATGATATACATATTGTATTGTTTGACATAATTTTTATATACCGATGAGAATAAGCCATTTACGTTCAAGCTGGATATTGAATGCTTCTATTATAATTTTCGTGTGAATTTATATACTACGTATGTAGATCCCTAAATGCGCGCCGAAATTTTTTCAAACTTACAACTCAAACTAACAAACTACTGTAGAACTATCTGTAAATAATTTAAATATATTGCGAAAAATATTACCTTGGCCGGGAGTCGAACCCGGATTGCTTGCTTTACGCGCAAATGTCCTAGCTAATTAGACTACCGAGGCCTTAGTAATATTCCTCGCAATAATTGTATATTTAGGAACCAACACCTTTACAGGCGACGAAAACAAATTTTTATTTGGATCGTGAAATTTCAAATACCGATGAGAATAAGCTATTTACGATGTCTGCCTAGCTGGCCCCCTCACTTAACCAAATAGCGCATTATTATACAATTTTTTAAATTAAGATTTGGTTAAGTGGGGGAGGAGGGGGGTGGCTAAGCAGACGTCGTAAATGACTTATTCTCATCAGTATTTGAAATTTCACGGTCCAAAAATAACAGTTTGATAATTTTTATTATAAATATGTAGTTTAGAAACTTCATTATTTTTTTAATGAAGAATATATGTATTTAAAAGTCAAATGTATTAATATAATATATTTGACTTCAATATATACATTTTCTAGCAAAATAAAATAAAGACAATCAAGTTAATTTAGTTAAAATAAGTAATTTTTTTCTCTCAGTGTTTAATCGAGATCGCAACCCGTGTAAATTATCCTTCATAGTAAGATGTCATTTCGCTTTAACGGCGTGAAATTTAATATGTTTGTAATTCGATGGGGAATAGACGATGTAACCGTGCGAGAATAACTTGAAAACCTGGTGAAATAACTTCAAAATAAGGTCGAGAAAGTTTAACTGGCGAGACGACAAAGTTCGATCTATAAGAGGTAATAATATTAAGGTGCGCCATGACGTGCACCTTTTGCGGGGAACACTCTGTATATACCGGTCGGTCGAATCTATTTCTGCATGCTGGGTCGTGTTGTCAATCGCGTGCAATCGCATGCACCTAACGCGCGTCTATGCGTCTGCACGCGCACTCGGTCACCGTGCAATCAAAGGGGGTCCTTTCCCCGATGGATTTAGTGATTTAGTCCATGATAAAGCCTGAAAGGGAACGTGTGATGGAAAGTCGATTGTAGTCGTCGCACAAGTGTCGCGATTTATTTTCTCTGGGTCACGTTGAGGCCACTTTGCGGAATATGTGCGGACGCTAATATTATATATCCGTCACATTTGAGAATGATTACGCGAGTATTAAAGTAAATGTACCAGTTTGTAGTGCAATAGAGGTAGACATGATCCAGTTGTTAGATGAAATGACAAAAATTTTTAATTTTAATGATATGTGTGTACGCGATTTTAAATAAATTCGTTCGCTTAAGAATTTAATAGCTAAGACAGATTTATTTAGAGTTGTGTATAGGTATTAAAAGCTTTTAATATCTAAAATTGTGTTATACATATATAATAATTGTGTCATATGCAATGCACAAATTAACTTTCTTATATACCTTATGATCCCCATTTTTACCATGCACTTCAGTAAAATTAATCAAACTTACTTTATATTTTATTGTATAATAGTTTTATTAATAAATGTAAGATTTATACATAAAAGTTCTTTAAAATATAATGTCTCACGATTATCGTATTTTCAGGGTAAATTTTAAGAAATAATTCTTTCCGTGCATGAATGGTACATGTCAATTTTCTCGTTTTTTCCATAGTCTTTTGTCGGCGAGCGAGCTCCTTATAGATTTCAGATGATTTGTCTTTAAAGTTTCAATGGACTTTATCCCAATTTTCCAATTGACTTTAGATATCGATTCTTTAGATTCGCGTTTTTTTGTCCACGCAGGAAAATCGGCAGTAGGATCAGCATGGGGAATTTCCACGACATCACAAATCTTCAAGTATAAAAATATATTTTATTTTCTACGGGGAAAGAATGATTGTACTGAAGTATTTAAAAATTTAACTAGATATACAGGTCTGAAAATAATTAAAATAATTTGTTGAACCATCAAAATAATTTTGTAGGTATCTTAGACATAATGTTACAAAGAGTTTTGACGACATTTTAACAATCAGTTTGAACGATCTATTATAATATAATTATTTTGATAGTCGAACAAAATTGTTATTAGATGTATATTTAATTAAATTTTTAGATACTTGAGTAAAATTGTTCTTTCCATGTCGATAATTAAGCTTTATTAACTTAGATGTATCGAAAAATATATTTTAGATTAGAATATCAGAATCCACACGCGTATCATTATGTAGATTCTTTTATCAGTGTAAGAGAGAGAGAGAGAGAGAGAGAGAGAGAACATGCTTAAACATACGCACGAAGCATGAGGACAAAGTACAAGGAAGTCTAACAAGTAAGTCTTCGTAATAGATGCGGAAGTCGACGTCTCCTTATATATGTTCCTGCAGGGTAATCCTAATTATGAGAAGGTATTTCATATTTCATGCAAAAGGGACCTTTATGACTCAGGATATGATTAAAGATGTAAACGGATAAAGATTTTGTAGTCTCTCTTCCTCGTTAATTGTAAATTGACATGAACTTAAACTTTTCATTCGAGACTTCACTCGAAATTTACTCACGGACGAAGTTTAATGTTGAAAATAGAAAACTCACTGCTATAATAGCGAAATTCCCGCGCGATCTCCCGCGAAGAGAATACACTAGACTTTAGTTTCGCTAACTTTTTAATCACTACACTTTTACATTTTGCATTTACTTTCATATTAATTCTATCCAAGAAGAACAGAGAACTTATTGTTAATATTTCAAAAGAAAGAATAAGGATAAATTTGAAAATGTAGTAAGAGGTGTACATGCTGGAACAAATCTATTAATTTTTTAATGTTTACGGTTAAAATTGGCGAAAATATCTGAAATTGGCGTTAAATATTCTGGTTACTGAAAGTTACCTTTTCCAATTCTGTTCTGCAAAGGTTAAAACGTAGAAAAAGACTCATATTTTTAGCAACTCATCATTGCTTTTTATTTTAAAACATATATATTTTACTTTTAATTTTATTCTAGATCTTTTTCCGCGACCCATCGTTTTAACAGTCCTAAACGATTTCCCGATAAAATTAACGAGCATTTCACAACATGCGTAATTTTTAAATTTTTCATCTTTTACGATGGTTCGAGTATCCAATTATCGATCGGAGTATTTTCCATTGCTGATCATTAAACCGATCACATCGATCATTAATTCGATTATCGGGCACACTCATTCGACGACTGTTCATAAAATTATTGTTGCGGAGATAAGCATTACGATATGTGAAAAAAGTGTTGGATACAATTGTAAATTTTACAATAATTAATCCACAGTTTTCTCGTCTTATCGCGTTTCTCCAGATTAATTTCCATCCAGACGTTTTTTTCTTCAAAGTTTCGATGATATTTAATATAGAATCTACACAATTGATAAGTTTCTGTATACTTATTTATTGCGATTAATTATGCGTTTTGTACAAACATATTATAAAATACTTTCGTATTAAATAGAATTTCTCGATTAAAATGCTTTCTACTTGATATTATTAAAACATTGCGACAGCCATAAAATGACTCGACTATTAAATTCTTTAGAAAAGATATAAACTTTTAAAAGATTTATTACGAAAAGAACAGTTTTGCCATTAAGTATTTAAAACTTCAGTTACAGATTTGAAAATAATTTTGTTGGACTATGAAGATATTTACTATATATACACTATTAAGTTCCCCTAATGTCAAATTACTCAATTTGAGTTGTTTTTAATCATTTTTATTATATACTGCTCTTACTCAATAATCCTTAATTTGATTAAAATTATAGAATTGGACAATTTCACTGAAAAATGTATTGTATTTAACTTAAATTTAGTTCATCATATTTACTAAATTCATACGCTAAATGGACGACGATGCTCACTTTGGAACCACAGAAATTGATTGATTTACATTTTGATATATGTACGTACATATGGAAATTAAAAATAATAAAATCTGTTATTTAACTATTACTAGCCTTTTCCTGCGCGCCGCTACGCGCGCGATTCAGAATTATTGGGGATACACAAACAAATCTGGAAAAGACCAAACTGGTTTGTTAATCCCCCTAAAATTACAACGTAGGTTCTTTCTTTACTTAATTTTTTAAAAAATTTAAGCATTTATACATCCTTAAAATTTTTTTCTGGATTTGTCTAATTTATGAGATTATTATTTGTTTTTTCTTTTTTTTCCGTTAGTTTTAATTAACTGTTTTCATTTTAAATTATTGATTTTCGTATTTTTTTTTATATTTTTATATTTCCCCACTTTTTGAAATAGTCATGAAGATTTTCGTCTTCTTTTAATCTTATTCAGTTGTTCTTCGTTTTTTTTGATATTTTTCAGTCGTATTTTTTCGAAAAAATCATTAATTTAGTAAAATGAATTCTCAAGCAATCGATACGAACTCGAAAAATAATCAATTGGGGATGTTACAATCTTTTTTGTGTATAACTTTTTTTTGGAGGGTGGACAAATGAAAATAACGGGTGGACAAACGTGGGCAAACAGTGGACAAACGAATGCAATAATGATTTTACCAATATTCGCATTTAAGGTGCCAACTTCACAAAGCAGCTCTGTAAAGTTGGAATCTGTAAATGCGAATATTGGTAAAATCATTATTGCATTCGTTTGTCCACTGTTTGTCCACGTTTGTCCACCCTATGCTTATTATATTTTTCGTAATAGTGTAAAATAATCACTTGGGGGTGTTACAATTTTTTTTGTGTATAACTTTTTTTTGGAGAGTGGACCAATGAAAATAACGGGTGGACAAATGTGGACAAACAGTGGACAAACAGTGGACAAACGAATGTAATAATAATATTACCAATATTCGCATTTACAGATTCCAACTTTACAGAGCTGCTTTGTGAAGTTGGCACCTTAAATGCGAATATTGGTAAAATCATTATTGCATTCGTTTGTCCACTGTTTGTCCACGTTTGTCCACCCTATGCTTATTATATTTTTCGTAATAGTGTAAAATAATCACTTGGGGGTGTTACAATCTTTTTTTGTGTATAACTTATTTTTGGAGGGTGGACCAATGAAAATAACGGGTGGACAAACGTGGACAAACAGTGGACAAACGAATGTAATATTAATATTACCAATATTCGCATTTAAGGTACAGGATATTCTAGGAACCAGTTTGAGCGCTCTATACATAATTATTCCGAGAGGGTAACAAAATTATTTTCAGATCTATGTGTCTACAAGTTAAATTTTGAAAAACTTTAACAAAATTATTCTTTCCATTTAGATTACAGACCTGGAAAGAATTTTGTTACATCAAAATAATTGCATAATGAGCAATGGTACAACAAAAAGTTCTGACATTTTAGCGACCAATTTGACCATTCTACATAATTATTTTGATGGACCAACAAAATTATTTTCAGATTTGTATCTAGTTAAATTTTTAGATATTTCAGCAAAATTGTTCTTTCAGTAGTAGCTGAATCATCAGTCAAAAATTCAGTAGCTGCTGTTTAAATTAGCAGCTCCCAACGTACAACACATGATGCATAATGGTAGCTGTTATAATTTCTGCTAATTATTCTTTGACAATGAATCGTTCGTCCGAAGAAATTGTTGAAATCATGAACTTCACAATGGTCGATCGATCCCTCCCTCTCTCCGAAATCAGGATTTTCGAACGATGAAATTTTTTTCAATCGCATCTCTTCTTTCTTTCACCAAAGATTCGATGCAATCGCTGCAACACGTACGTGCACTTTATTACTGCCTGCCTGCACACGATATTACACGATCGCATTGTCGTTCATATTTTGCAGCGGTATCGCATCGTTATTTATTTGACGCGTTTCACATTGCGGCGGCGAAATGTATCGCCCCGCTTACATATACACAAAGGTTGATCCTGCGTGTCTCTCTACTTTTATTTTTATTTTATATGCGCAGAACGAGTCACATGCCGCAGGAGAGTTAATCATTTCCGTTTTTAATTTCCTGCTGTTGATTTATACATCAGAATTGTGTGTTTTAAACGTGCAGCTGCTAAACGCTTCGCTGGTATGTCTTTTGTGTAACACGGAATCCATATGTCATCGGTAAACTGTAGCGAGAAAAAAAAAGTTCTTATCAATCGCGCGCAATCAAAACGAGATTCAATGTATCAATTTACCCGTTGCTATATGTGAAATGAGAAACACCGTTTAGCCTATTTCGTATATATAACAAAATGCGAGCAGCGCAGACAGTCGTGTTGAATTAAAAATATTAAATATTAAAATGCAGAGAAATGTGCACGGAAAAAATAGTAGTTTTACTGAAGTATCAAAAAATTCAGTTAGAATATACACATACATGCACAAATCTGAAAATAAATTTTATTGGATCATCAAAAAAATTATGTAAAACACTCAAGCTATTAAAATTTGCAAGAATATCAAAATTTTTGCACTATGCTTGAATATGTGCTCAAATATTTTGATACATTATTTTCAAATCTGTATTTATATAGCGAAATTTTTAGATATTTCAGCAAAATCGTACAACAAAATCGACTCAACGAAATATGATGATATACTAACATTTTAATACAATGCTTGGGGATATTTCGTAATATTTTGATATAATATATTTTTGATTTTATTAAATCAGGAGTAATATCGGATTCCATTTGCAAAATCTAACAATCGCGATAAAAGAAATTTAACAAGCATAATGCGAAGATAATTTTATTTGGAAGAGAAAATGGATAGGTATAAGATAGGTATCGTATAAAGCAGCAATCGCAAGGCAGGAAATCGATCGGTCGCTTCAGCCGGCTTCGCCCCCAATCTGATTCCTGGCAATGAGATCGTGCGTCCAAAATTTAATTGCATTTTCTCCGATCGCTGGCCACCATCCAAATGAGTGTTACACAGGATCGATTTAGAAGTATTATTTATCATTTGCTGATCGGGACTACTTTGATAGAATCCTTCTAACGATAACGTTACACACACACGCGCGCGCGCGCGCACGCACGCACGCACGCACGTACTCACACACATACCTACTTATTATTATAGAAGAGAATGAATTAAGTTATTCAAGGAAGGAACACTATATTTGTATTATAAGAATATAAATATATCTCTGTATAATTATATTACTTTTTATTTCTACTATGTTTTATTTTTTCTAGAAAGTTAAGACTGTATTCGGGCAAAGCGAACTTCCAGTTCATTCATGATGTTACGGGTATTCTGGGTTCTAGTTTAGGATCATGTTTCAAGACTGACAAATTATCTAATTTGTACACATTTTATATGAATTAAAAATAATTTGTAACTTTTATATTATTAGACACCAAGATCGAATAAGGCCTTTTTCAATTCTTTACTTATTTGTGATATTCATTTATTGATTTGTCACTTTTTACTATTTCTAGATAGTTTTACAATATTTTCACAAATTAATATAAAAACTAGATTTAACTATATATTTATACGAAAACTATTTAGTGATGTTTAAAAACTCATGTTTGACAGTTATACATAAAAATCAATTTCGTCATATGATAATATTAAAAAAGTAAGAAATCGTAATCCTAATTTTCTTCATTTTGAATTGTTAAACACTTGGAATTTAAGTAAATCGTCCATAAATTACATTGTATTTTCACGAATTTCGTATTATTGTTAACATAAATTATACAAATTATATAAATTATAGTTCAAAACAATTATTAATTATTAGCTGGACTGCGATAATTATTATCGCACATTATATGTACGGAAAATTACTACTGTCTTACCTGCAGTATGACATGTTACGTACAAACGTACAGTGAGAGAAATGTTTGATATACGAATAACCATTATTTTGTTGATATGTGTGAATTAGGAAAACTTTCTTTTTTTTTTAATTTAAAAATTGTGTTTCGATCAAAAATTTTTTAATTAAAAAATGAGAAAGTTTTTGTAATTTACATATCAACAAAATAATGTATATTCATACCATACCATATATTTCTCTCAGTGTAACGTCACACCGCGGCAACGTATTATTTCTAATTGCACTCCGTAGCAATTCTACGCGATAAGATATTCTGAATATATAACCAGCGAATTTTTTGCGAAAATGGAGAATAGTGTAACGTGCGCATCGCTCCTTCCTTCCAATTTCCGTTTTCTTTTTCTGCAAGTTTGTGTCGCGTGCCGAATAGAAGGCGAGTAGTTGGATCGCAGCTGAGACCGCGGTGGAAACGAGGACGAGAGCGTTGACTCGCAATGTGACGGACATATAAATCGCGGATTCTCAATTAACTCTCTACCAACTCGATGTGACTGTCGCGCTATCGTGCGCGGAGAAAGAGACGCGCGACGGCTTTAAACGATCGCCGTGGCTGTTATCGATTTGACCTCGCGAATCGTGGTTTTTCTATATAGTTCCGCTCAAGTATCCGGCTTCTTCTTACAAGCGTAAAACGTATGCGACAAGATTAATGTTTAGGATGTTAGAAATCTATACGCAAAGGACAGTTTTACTGAAGTATCTACAAATTTAGCTAGATATAGATCTGCGAAAATATAAATTTTCTGGGTCATTTAAGTAATTACTTTTACCAGTATTGCTCACTATGCTTGAGATTCTTAGGTACATCGAGAAAAAATTTATCAATCATGATACATATTTACAGTAAATAAATAAATATGTATTAATAAAAAATCTGATTAATGGCTTTTGTATCAAATAAATACATGTTATTCTGCTGTAAATATTTAATTACTTAGAATTATTAAACAAAAGTTTATTAAAATTTAACATATACATATATTTTTTTTAGTATAATTATTTTAATGATCCGTTGAGTTTTCTTCGTTGAGTTCTTGAATAGCGTGAAGTTTAGGTTTGAGAAACTCTTTTCGGATTCACAGCACAGAATGAAACGAAGGTTCATTTGATTTACAAGGGAAATACATAAAAGATCATTCTATTTGATTCGGAATGATTCAATTTTTTAAACAACAACGAAACCACATTCCTTCAACGACGAGCGACAGATGCGAATGCGTTTAATTGATCAAATATGAGATACGGTTAAGCGCGTATCCAACAAAATTATTTCCAAATTTATATCAGACTAAATTTTTAAATACCTTAGCCAGCAATATCGTTCTCTTTTCGTGTAGAATAAATTTAATTTGATACTACTTTGTTCCAAGTACTGTGATCTAAGTTATATAGTCCACATTGAATGGGGATTAGTTTGATACAAGAAGAAGGAAGGTAGGTAGGTTCGAAGCGCTAGCCCATACTGCAGCGATGCAAAAAGCCGCAGCAGATATAACAAGATCGTTGCAGTAAAGGGATTTAAACGCGGCACGATAACGAGATACCGACCGATTAACGACGATCGAACGCCGAACGGATCGCAATAGCCGAGATGCCCCTCCGAGAGCAATCGCAACCAGCCAGCGCGCAGTGGTCGATAAGGCTTTAACACCTGCACCCAACCGACGCAATCGCCGACCGTGCTAATCATAACAGTCCGCTGCCAAAATCCACCTCGGATCGATCGCCCTCCTTGCACCAATTTTAAATTTATGCGGAACTGGCACGAGCGACTTCAAGATACACAGCTATCTGGCCAACTTTTGCTTACGTTCAGACGATTCAATAAAATATAGTTTTTGTTGTATTTCAGGCCCACTTAAATTAAATATGCTGTGAGTACACATACACATACAAAGTAAATTAGGAACGTGTGATTTAATATTTTTAATACAAATAAATGAGGAATGTCATATATATTTGGTTAAAGTAGATCGTATGGTGCTATACATATAATACCTACTATAATATTTATTTCTGTACGAATCTTACTTTCTTAAACTCTAAAATTACTTTAAGAAACTCATTTTTAGAGTAAATCTCACTTTGAAGAGTGAAATTTCACTCTTAAATATTAAAATTTGAGAAACCCTTTTTCAAGACCGCATCAATTTTTCACCCTTTACAATGAGATTCTATTCTAAAGAATTTAGAGAATACAATTTCTAATTCGAATAAACTATATTAGCCGTAATTATTACAGTTTTAAAACGAAGTTCTAAATTGAAGCTAGAAATTGTAAGATCTACAAAAAATACTAACTAAGGGGGGGGCATAGGTGTCAATAGTCTTTCCCCTTAATCTTTAAGAACAAAAATATTGTAATTAAAATCGTTTAAACGGACTATATATGCTTAATGAATATTTACAAAAGATTAATTTTAAAAAGGAAAAAAAATTGAGTAAAAATCACAGAAAGATTTTCTGTGTGCGTGCATGTGCGCGCGCGCACGTGAGAGAGAGAGAGAGAGAGAGAGAATTTGAGGCGGCTAATGTTAGATATAAATTAAAATTTTTGCATTCGAAGAATCAGTTACAATTTTAAGAGAAAAATGAAGTAATTATTAGTAAATTATTATAAATATGTGTGTGATTTTATTTATATAGTTTATATATGTAGTATATATATGTATGTATATTATATTATACACGTACCGATAGTTAAAAATATAATATTATACGAAATATATATATATATATATATATATAACGTATAATAATTCATCCCACTCGATTATTCCCCACTTCCCCAATTCAAAAATCTTAACTCTAATTTGCTCTTCTAAAATATGAATAAAATAAAATCCTAAGTATGTCCGCGTTATTATCTAAGCACGAAGATTCACTTTGACCAAATGTGGTTTTCTTTACTTATTTAATCATTTCTTTAGTTATTTTATCATTTCTTGATCGATTTTTACTTATTCGCATATTTTTAACTGTTCCCATATTCTTATTAAATATCCATTTTTTCAAACTTTCGATATACTGACATTAAAATCTTGCGCAACGCGAAATTCTTGGTGTCAATATCCTTTGAGCTAAATGTTTATCAAACGTTTGACGGAACACGATTGTTTCATCATATTCGAGACAGAAGGCGCATGACTAGGCGAAACTATAGCAAACGGGGGGAAGCGGGGGAGAATGCTATGACCCCAGTCGCCTTAGCTGAGATTTAAATATTTATCCGTCTTATCTAGTCAGAGTGTACTTAAGTGCGCACATGCATATACCAGTTAGGATGATGACGTAGAGGTCGCACGACATCCTCGAAACGACCTTGGTGAGAGCGCTCGTGACGAGGACGACTCGGAGGACGATCGTGAGGTGAAAGCTCTGCGATCGGCCTTTCCGACTGGAAGTCAAAACGCATTTCATGATGACGGCGACGATCGTCCACTCTTTCTCAGGGACGTCGTTATCTTCTGCAAAGTGAACGCAGCAGACGTGATGGAGGATAGTCACAGTCGATCAGATTTCGAAAGGCGAATTGAGAAATTAGACCTCAGATTTTAAAGCCTTCTGCCGAATTCTAATACCAGCTTATATATTTAACCTTCCGCGGAGCTGAACAGTGCCAATCGATTATAACACACATTTAAATATACATATGTATATATATATATATATATATATACACACACATCTATTTAATTAGTAAACATGTCAAATAATTCAATTTTTTATTACATTTGCAAATTTGGATTATTATTAAAATATATTTAATATTTTTTTTTGTACGAGTTATATCATTTTAATTTATTGAAATTAGTTTTTTTTAATTAATACGAATTAAAAGCGGTTTTATAGATTCTGCGTCTCTAACTGTGACACAGATTTCGGTATCAATGGTTAACCCCGGATCTACAATAGAGTTTTAAGCCTTAAGCCATAAGAAATGGGCGAATTATAATCGAATTTTCTCCTCGAATTCGATGGTAATTAGTTAATTTCTTAAGGCTAAAGCACCTATTGTAGATCTGGGGTAAGGCTTTTTCTTTCACAGCGCTAAATTTTTCCATAATTATTTAAGTGAATACGAATTTTAGTTATGTTCTGCAGACAGTTGTAAATATATATTTTTTATGTATACACATTGCTCGCTCGTCGTTATGCAATTAATACAGTCAATTTAATGAATATATGGACAGCTAAGTTATAATCTAAAAGGTTTGAAGGAGTGATTTCTTACACAAATTTAAAACGAAAATTTCGCATATACATATGTTCAAAATGACTTAAGTTTCGAAGATACTTCAACTGTTATAGAGTTGAAGGGAAAAAATTTTTTTTTTTTCAAAAATTTTAAAAATTATTCAAGTTATTTTGATAAAACTTTGTATATATTTAAAACATTTAGTCACACATCCTGTATATTTTTTTTAAATTGAAAATCAATAATTGAAAATTTTCGAAAAATCAGTTATTGAATAGGAAAATTTGAAAGACTTAAATCATTATCTATAAATTCATTGCCTTATGGAATGCAAGATGATGCAAAGATTACGCCACAATCGATCAAAGACGATAGAGGTTGGTGTCATTGCGTCACCACTTGCAGCTAATGACTTAGTGGTTTTTGTGCTCGATCATCCGGCGGCGGCTGTCTCCCTCGGATAATCCGTCTTAATCAACCAATCAGGCTCCTATAAGAATATAATCACAACGTTCTTATAATATTGTCAAGTTCTCACGAATCGAATATGGGAAAACGTAATGATATTATAAGGTATATAGATATAATTCACGCAGGCTAAAGCTCGTAAGATATGAATTTTTAAACATTTAATTATATTCGACGATTTTCAAACGTTCCATTTGACGCTTTCACATCGCATTTGTACTTACTGAATGATAGTAGAATGCAGAATGAATTGCTAAATATCGAAGAAAATTAAATAAAGCGATATGAATTTCGTTTTCACATCCTTCAATTATCGGATCTCGACCAAGCTCATTGCTAAATAATCAGTTGAAAACGTGCGACTATTCTGACATCAGCACATCCGTCGCGTATACGATCTTACCGTGAAAGTTTGAGCAGCTTTCGTCGGTCACAGCGACTGTGTGTCAGCGATCGAAAGTAAAATCGAGACGGCCGTCGCATTGTAGATGAGCGAACAGATCTTGCGTAATTCGATTATAGACTATTCTCAGAGCGTACTATACAGAAGAATAATATATAGTGTAAATAAAAATATTAAAGAAGGATATTTTAGAATCGTTTGAATATATATCGCGAATAATATTTATTCGTTCTAAGAAATATTAAATCAACCTTGTAAACAGTTTCTTTTCATCGCATCATATAATATTTTTGAGAGAGAAAATTTAAAATCTGTGCATTCTGAAAATTTTGAAATAATTCCAAAAATGTATCCATGTAAAGGACAGTTTCGCTAGAGTACCTAAAAATTTAGCTAGATACAGATCTGAAAACCCATAGGACTCTCCAGGTCGGATTGAAACCGAAATTGATAACCGAACTATAATTAGTGAACCGTTATTTTATTATGTGAGATCAGAACCGAAAACCGGCTGGATCGAAATATTGTGCAGGCTGTAATAGACTATAACCGCTAGACCGAAAACTTCATTTCCGTTTTCGATTCAGGCTTTTTAAACATCGTTAAATACAAGAACTTTTTATCTGAAGAAAAACCATTGTAGGTGTATGCATTATACTACTTTGTATATATGGCGATGCGGACATTCTCGTGCTTTTTCGCATTTTGCACTATGGAAATTGGAAACAGAGTAGTACATCTTTATTCTCTGCAATATAAATCTATAGTTCTCTAGTCCACGCCATGGAGTATTCGATAGACATAGTAAGAATAGACCGATCGAGTCCTCTGCCTGGCAGTGAAAATCAGATAGAAAAGGATAGGAAGCGTAGGTGTCATGTAGCTTTCTCTAACGAGGAATGAGTGAGAGTAGAAGATACACAATATCATGTCTTCTAAGGGAATCTCTCCGTTTTAATGATGACTTTGTGAATTAATTTTTTTTGTTCAATATAAACATGAACTCTTTTTTTATAAAATGCAATTTATTATACTTATTATATATTATTTTGTTGCATTATAAATTTTATAATAGGCAATTGTACACACGGGAAAAGTGGTTACGAGTACCACGACTGAAAGTCGTCCATCAATACATTTTTTTAGTTGTAAGAATATTATGGTAATACGATTGTGCTAAAATATGTCCATTTTAGAGTTATCGCAATCAAATGTAATAATTATTATTATTATTTCCGGTTGTGGCAACCGCGTTTTTTCACAACCGTGCACTACATCCGCGACTATAACGATAACTGAAGAAGATCGAGAAATACTGGAATATAAATAGTTACGGTAAAAAAGAACTAGAACTGAAATTAAAACCGAAAGTATTGGGTACAGTCTCGGACCGTAACACAGACACTGAACCGAAATTTTATTTAAAAATAATTTTGTTGGATTATTAAAATAAAAAATTATGTAGAATCAAATTGGTTATTAGAATGTCAAAAATTTTTACAGCACTGCTCATCATACTTCCGGTTCGTACACTCTAATAAATTTATCTTGCAGTGAAATCTCACACCATGAAGACAGTGAAAATACAACCACTTTTAAAAATATGTCACTTTTTTCAAGAAGTGAAATATTTTCACTTTTTTCCAAGGGTGGTCGTATTTTCGAATAAATCTCATTTGGAGTGAGCGAAATCATTTCCAATATAAATATTGTACTATATAGATCGCGCTTGATTATCTTAACTAGAAGTTTTTGGTATCATTATCAAGAAAGTCGACAGTACAGGTGATTATGCATTATCCTAAGATCGTGATTGAGAGGCGCTAGAATAGATAAGCATCTTGAGGACAAAGAAGAAACTCTATCGATGAGATGTGAAAGTACTCGCCGCCGAACTATACTCCACGAACGAACACTTTATAATACAAGGATTGAGTTCTTCGATCGAGCTGCATATTGTATTCTCAGAAATCAGAATATTATCAACAAAGATATTTATTCTCTTTCAAAAATCATAGAAAAAGAAGAATAATAAAATACAGTTATATATGAAGCTTATATGATTCATATGTAAAAATTATATGTTATATTAAATTTAATACAAAGAATAATGAGATACATGCGTTAAATACATGAGGAAATAAAATTAATGTAATAATATATTTATAATTATATAAATATAAAAGAGAATTTGAGAAATATAAGTGAAAAGCGCGAATATGTAACTATTTTCGACAAAGTCCACAGAAAATATACTATATTTCATACTTGAGATATGTTGTAATATATTTTATTATTGTTTTCTGTTCTATATAGTTTTAATTTGAAACTTTTTTAGATTTGTGTTTTTTTTTGTAACTGTTGAACTAAAACAAATAAAGAAACGATTGAGACTTTGCGGTTCATGTATATTTATTATATAATATTATTTTACTATATATATACATATATGTAAAACAAATTACAATGTGGTAATAATACGAATTAAGCCGCATTTTTATTTTAAATGTCCATAAAAAGCATGTATTTAAATCAAAATATTTTATTTTATTTTTTATTTTTATCTGTAATAACTTTTATCTATAACATGCAATAATTATAGTTATATATATTTGTTAGTACAAAGAATCTATTTACATTAAAGTATTTTATTTCATTTGTAGTTTTTATCTATAACAACTGTAACAATAATTACAGTAGTATGTATTTGTTAATGAGACTAATGTTATTACACGACATCATGAATCATAATGGATAAAGTATAAAAAACAAAAATGTTAGAGTTCTGATAGCTTTATACTTTGTTGAATATTTCTTCTGCTTTAATTATAAAGTATTTATCGTCTTCCATTATACAGTTTAATTTGGAACCTTTTTCAGCTTCTCATTTTTGTTTAATTATAAGATAAACAATTAAAAGTTAATAATTAAAAACGATTATACAAATATAAAAAAAACACGATAGAAGTATAAAACAGAGTTCTATGATGGAGTTACTACAGACGACAACTTTGTTAAATAATGAACTTAAGTTAAATAAAGTTGTCTAATAAGATTATCCAGGAAACATCGATAAATCTTTTTGACAAGAGATTCGCCGACCTTTCTTTAGACTTTCATGGGAGAACAGCAGTTTCCCCTTTAGTTACACAAGAGCTAATTCGTGGGGGATGGAACATTTGTAGGGGCGCGCAGGGGTAAGCGACCAGTCAGAGTGCTTCTTGGTTAGAGTGGGTATGTCACGTCGTAAAGGACGCAAAGACGCTGCAATCGATATCCACGATGGAACAATAGCGGCATATTAGGTGGCATATTAGGATAGAATATGTCTCTGTAGTATTAATTGTGAACAACACAATCCGAATTCTTCCTGTCGAGAAGCGCCGAATTTTTCAGGAGATTTACAAGCAATTTTGCGAAACGATTTTCCGCGGTTGTCGACATAGATATACGTTTAATTTGACTCATCTCGGTTCGTGCTTTTTTTTATCATGTTGGAAAACCGGTTACCTACAATTAATAACTAGCAATTAACTGAAAATAACTTTCTTGTCTATTAATCTCGATTTTTCCTGTAGATTATGGAAACGCGATTTGCATTTGAGTCATTTAAGAAGGAATTGCTTTTACTAATTATATATGTACACACTCACTCACTCTCTATCTCTCTCTCTCTTTCTCATGAGATAAACAAACGTACGCAATTGAGCACAAGCATGGACATTTTATTAGCTATTTTACTGATACCTTGACCTAACAGACATTTGTAGAAATGACATATATGCTAGTAGATGATGACTGTGCAACCGTCCGTCAATTATACGATTATATGTTGCTTCGCGATAAAAAGGCACGTATTTTTTTTTCGCGCGTGTTTTTCACATTATTCATGATGGGATTCTCAAAAGTTTTCTCTGTGTTCGTCATCACTCCCTGTTAAATTTATAATGCCAAATTATGTTCAATTTGAGTTATCTTTTAATCATTTCTATATAAATCGCTACTGTTCGTATCCAATATATCGTTGATACATTGATATTAATATTATTATGAATATATTGATATTAATGTGATTAAAGCAATGGAGTTAAATAATTTAATTCAAGAAAATGTATTAAATTTGACTGTTTAAATTTAGTTTATTATTTACTAAATGCATTTATATATGGACATGCTTACTTTGGAATTAATTATAAAAATCGTAGAAATTAATAGAACATAGAAATTAATAGATCATGGAAATCAATAGATTGTTTTACATTTTGACATACGTGGAAGTTAAAAATAACAAAATATTATTTAACTCGGGAGATTCGGTTGCTTCTTTGATATCTTATAACTGATAAGCGATTTTTGTAGAGAGTACTTTTTTTTATTTTCTATGTAAGTAGATTAGTTAATCTCAAAATTAAAGATATTAAATTATCAAAAAAAATCATTGATAGAAATATTCGATAAGAAATGGATCATCTATAATATGTACGAGTGTGCGTTATAACACCGTATACTTTGAAGCATTTGTTGAAATTATCGCAAGCATTTAGAAAAATCCAGTTTATTTCCGCATATGCATATTCAGACATTCGTTAAAGTCAAAGCAAGTATGTAAATAAAAATATATATATACTGAGCTTGTTTGTATTCATAGAGATATTTGTTTCGATACAATTAGCTAAATAAAAGGATTCCTCTATCCCGCGAGATCGAGGAGGCCCTGTTTCATCATTCAACTTATTATTCACGAGTATCTGCGATGGCACATAAAGAATTCATCCGGCCAAAACGAACAAAACTAGAAGAGTTTGGGCATCTTGCACAAAAATGTGAATATTATCATACAAGTTACTAAATGTACCGTTGCGGTTGAGCGAGTTTTAGAGAGAGAATAAAGAATAAAATTTCCGCGACTTTGCTGCGTCTTGTGTTTTTCCGTTCGTGTCTTAGCGAACGAATTCACGATTCGTCGTCGTCATTACATGAATTTGCGTTTCTGCGAATCGTTCCTTCGTGACCGTCTACGAAGATCCGACGAAATTTAATCGCTATTTGTGAGAAAGTTGCGGCGGAGAGAGGATTTGCGCGACTGTTTATTAATATAAAACAAGTAATAACAGTTCCAGTAACTAAATTTTTTATCATAGTTCTATCATTCCTTATAAAAAATAAAAAAAGCTTTGCATTTGTTGTATTAAACATGCAAAATTGAAGATGCGGTGCACTCATTTTGCAAATCTAGTTATGACGCTTCCCCTCTAAAATACGAGAAAAATATATGCAAATGTTTCCACTTTTAACTACACGGAAAAAACAGTCTGTGGTTGGTCTATACAGAAATCTGGTGATGTCAACCAGATTGAATAGTAAAATGTGGAGCAACTATTTATGTGGTTGCTTGAACGATTGTTGAGAATTTGAATAATACGTTTCAAATTCTCGACAATCATTGAATTTTCACTTCGATGATCGTGATATTTGATTACAAGTGGACAACACCATATAGCTATTAGTTCGTTTTTGTATTGTAATTGTTTTTGACATCATTTACTCCATCAACGAATTTTTTAGTGTATAATTAAAGTTTATTACACACTTTCATCCAGTGTTGGCTCTCAACGGCAATTTATTTTAATATTTGATAAAAAATATACTTAGAGTTATGTGTTTAAGTTAACCATAGATATCTTGATAATCTTATTGAGTAATTTTAATTGTAATTTCTGAGTTGTTCATATTGGACGGATAGATAACTTATCTGTAGTAAATGATCACCCAACCAAGTTGATTGTCACAACTAGATCACGGTAACTACATTTTGACACATCAAAGTAGATAAATTGTATCAACCATACACATTTTTATCACATAAAGATAACTAGGATGATATTGCTTATAACTAAAATATTTCTGGTTATGTGAACTATATCTTTTTTCCGTGTACAATTCTTATCGTTAATCTACTCGAGTTGCATTAATATAGTATGTAATTTAGAAACTAAATTTCAACAATTATCAATTTTAATACACTTTCAATATCTATAGACAGCACGACATATGGAAAAAAAGTGTGTCATGTTGATAATTTATCTCAATTCCAGCTACATTTCTTGTTCTATTAGCAGAGTGCTCTAAATTAGATATATATTTAAACGGAGTTCCAGCCGTTATGTATATTTTAAATTAATTTTTTAATACCTCTCTGAATCCAGTTTGATGTCTTACAGGAGAAAGTGTCGTGCTAAATTCACGATGTTAACACGTCATATTTTCAATTTTGGTTTTTTAATATAAAAAATGCAGAACTTTTTTTGTAAGGAATTATGGAACTATGAAAAGTACTGTTGGAAATATCATTTTTTAAATATAATAATAGAATGCCGTGTTAACTTCACTGATTCGTATTCAATAATTATTATAAATATAACATATGCATAATCTTTTGCCGCATTTTAACAAAATTTTGTATATTGGAATTATTGTTTTATTACTTGAAATAAACACTTCATTTCTTTTTATCTTTTTTAAATTTCAATATTACGTGTTGTATAATACAGCTCTGAATTTAGCGAACACAATTAAGAGTATATTTTTTTTTGTAAAATATATATATATTCTTCTAAAGTGTTTTATTTATTATTTATTTATATATTTTATTACTCACAAACTGCCTACATTTGTAGATAAAAATTTTACTACTTCAAGTATAAACGTTCCACATTTACTTCTTCTTATTTATTGTATCATCAGTGAAACTCTTTGTCTAAATTACCCACAATTGCACAATATTTGATACAAGTGTTGTAATTTTAAGAAAGAGAAATCGATATATGTGTACACCGTCTACTGTTTGTATATGACAAAACTGTCTGTCTAAAGATCAGAAGGATGAAGGTCTCTCTCAAATAAAACTTCACGAAGGAATCTATCAATTTTCAACATATTGTCAAATTGACATAAAAAATTTTATAACAGCTCTTAACTTCGTGTATTTGGACGAAAGAAAAGTTCTGACATTTGAAGAAATTTCTGAGAAAGATCTGAAAGAGAATTCACCTTTGTGCGTCTTTTTAAGGAGATACTTCTGTCAGCTATATATATATATATATATATACAATAAACCATTCTCTGTGGAAACTGCGTGGAGAAATTGAAATATTTATGCAAAGTTCACCATATTCACACAATTTTTTCGACATACTTCACTTTGTCCGCATAACATTACGTTCAGCAAACAACTCGCCCAACATTGATGTACGAGACATGCATGCATAACTTTTAGATAAGAAAGGATTCTGCCGATTACAGTCGCGTTTATCTGAGAAAAGAATTTACGTGTTTGTCGAAAGTTGGAAAAAGGCGGAATGTAAATGCGAACCGAGGGAGATAAGTATGTTAAAGTCCGTTATTTCGCTTGCAACCTTGAGACGATTTCCTCATCTTGAGCGTTTACCGTTAAAAGGCGCACGACGGGAGGCGCGTGCCTTAAAGTCAGATAGCTGTACTTAATGCAGTAACGCGAATATGGGCTTTCCTATCACGATTTACACGTCTCGAGTTGAATGGGCGACGCAAGGTATTCATCGCGACAACAAATGAGTCACTAAACGTTACGGTACGTGCCTCAAGATTGGACAAGCGCATTAACGCTAAAGCCTTTGATCCATTGGATGAAACCTGCACCTTTTTCGAATTCTAATTTCGATGGTATTAGCAGTTCCATTTGAAGGAGATGAGTATTGCAGACATGCTTCTCAAGCGAAAGCACTAAAGGGTTCCGAAAACTTTTACGTGTGAATGCTGACATCAAATCAGCATTGCGAACTCAATGTTACGTTTACACAGACGAGGCCAGGCAGGTGGATGTAACATATCTTTATACAATGAGATATTTGATTAACGCAATTTCTCCAGATTCCGCAGAAGAATCTAATATTTTGAAGAAATATACTTAAACAAATATTTATTAAAATTTAGTATTTTCTTTTTCATGTATTTATTGTATTTACGTCAAAGTAATAAATAATTTCCATTATAGATATTTTAGAAGTTTTATGCATACTTTATTTAAAATTTTATAATACTCATACTTATTTATATCGGTCATTACAATGTAAACTATTATATTATAATATTAAAATAAAGAGTCGTAGGTAGCTCATAAAATATAAAATAAATAAACTACATTGACGATTTAAAGCATCCAAGTTATAGAAAGAATCAAAGTGTTTTAAAATCAACCAGTATTTTAAAACCGAATCAATTTAAAATAGATATTTTTGACTATATCATTTTGACTATCAGTTTGCCAACTTGGGGTGGAAAGAGAGCAGACCTGTAATACAATATGTAACATTTAAAATGTAATTACGCGTATAAAAAGTAATTATGGAGTAATTTTAATGCTTATAAAGACTAGGTATATATATATAAGCCGCGATGCAATATTTCTCCTCCTCGCTTGTAAGGGAAAGTGGCGGCGAATTCTCGGGTTTCGAATGAGGTAGAGATATCGAGCGTAACGCGACGCAACTGATACCAGTTGCTGTCGTTTCGCGAGCGATGATTCGATCGGAACCGTGGCCCACATTCTGGATCGAGTGAAGTCTTGCGGACGAACGTGTACTTACGCAGCGCGAGCGGCGGTGTTCGAGAAACCGTGAACTTGCACGTTAGAATTTGCACGACTTCTGTATCACCGGGAAAACACTTCGACGACGACGGCGACGGTGACGATGACGGTGAATACGCTTACAGGCTCAAGGTTGTCGCGACGGACTTTCCGCCGAACCGGTTTCCAGCCTTCGACATTAGACGTATACGTGACTTTCCACTACGAGCGTAACTTCCGCGAGGCCGCCGGACTGCATCAGCTTCTGATACGAATCAGGTTTAACGTCCGTATAAGAATAAGGAATCTGATAAGAAAGAGAGATCTCTCTCTCGAGATTTCAGGAGACGCGGTAGTGTCATGTTCAAAAACTGAAAGACACTACAAGTCTCTTATTATCACCAAAGTCCATTTTTTCGGGGGTGCATAACTACTAAATATTCTTATTGTTATAGACACACGCAGCAGCGCTCGATCGCATTTTCCGCAAAACGACGGTGAAATTACACGTCGAATTTTTAGTACCAACTCTAAACTTCGATTTTATTTTATTATTTACGACATTCTGATGGCGAATAGAATAATATAACCTCGAAAGCGACACAACTCGGAAAACGCGAGTTATTACCGCACGAATGAGTTAAGTAATTAAAAATATGCACTAAACTTTAATTTTATAAAAAAGTTTACAACATTATACCACGTAAAGAATGACTTTTAAAAAATCGTTAAAAGGATTTTTTAAGGATTGATGAGGATATTATTATTTGGTTAACCCTTAAAGCGCCCTAATACCTAATAATTTCACGAAGCGCCCTGTGGGGTACTGGAAGACCCCAGTCAGAAAAATTGAGCCTATAAAGAGAGTTTGCAATATTTCAAGTCACCAAAATTCCTAGATACTTTCCAACTATCCTTCTAGTGCTCCGAGATACGTTATATCGTTAAAAAAATTATTGGTGCGAGCTAAAAAAAATAAAATTGTTACAAAAACGTGAAAAATGACTTTTCCCAAAAAAAAAATCATAACTCAGTCAATTTTTAATATTTGTACGTAAAATTTGAACCCGTACCTCTTGAAATATGGCTCTTGAAGTTAAAAAATAGTGTATTGGTATAACTTAAAAAAAAAGATATTTATTTTGGACTCTGAAGTAGGCCATTGAATGAAAAGTGGAAAAAAATATTTTTTATTATTATTAAAATAATAAATAATAATAATAATAATCGCGCGCGCGAAAAAATATTGGGGTCTCCCAATACCCCCAGGGCGCTTTAAGGGTTAAACAATAATGTTCTGTTAAATTGAAAAGTAATGTTTCTCCATTCCTGGGAAACTTAATTTTGTTTGCATCACTTTTGAAGTAAGGTCATACGTTTTCTTTATCACAATAACGTAATCGATTAAATTGAATCGAAGAAATATTTATCGTTTTATTTGCGATTTATTTATTTGGAATATGATTGGAGATTTTCTTACATAATGTAAATTTCAGATCACTAATTTCAGCAGTAAAATTGCATCGTTGCAACTTACAATATTAATCTAAATTTTGTTAATTTCATTTATATAACAATATGAAACTTTCTTCAGATTGCTGCTGTTCTACCGACTTTTCTTTTTTCTAAAGTTTTATACGGATCCACTACGCAAAGTTATTCAAATCGATAAATTGACATTATAAAATATGTATAAATAGATTCTTCATTGTCCCTTAATGTCTCGTAATTTTTCCATGTTTGCGAACAATTTGCTCGAAGACATCAGAGGCGTTTCTTCCTACCTTCCTATTTTTTACCTTCGCGTACAATCGTGCAGCATAAATAAAGGGTGTGCTCTGTACAAACGCGCGGGTGCGTGACTTGTTCCGTCAATTTCGTGATTAAGGGGAGCGCTAAGTATTGCGCGCCCTAGATTTTTTAATTAAAGGGGCGTAACTCTCGCAGTCCGCGCCGCGCGCTGTGTGCCGAGCATGTATACGTTTACGTGATCGTTCACGGGTGATCACTTATATAGTGTAGGTGCAGACTGCGTTTCTCGTTACCGATGTGGGACTACTTCGATCAGGAGAACCGCGCATGAACCGCCGTAATTAGCGAAGTAATCCCTCGCGTGTGCGTGTATACTTAATATAGTCCGAGTACGGCGCGCGTGACGATTTATTGTTGTAATTTTGAAATTGTAAACGAGACACGAATGCGACAAGCGATTACGCAAGTTGTGCATTTCATTAAGAATAGTGCTCTATACTGGCTGTGAGGCGTCGATTTGTGCACGTACGGGAACGAGACGCGATTATTTGCGCAAAAATCACGATTGAGCGATTTTCCGCCGTGACAAGAAAATTAATGGCAAAGGCTTTCACACAATAGCAAATTTATTCATCGTTTTGTGTATTACATATATTAGATTTATATGTAATATATATATGTATATATACCGTACAATTATATACTCTCTAAAACTTTTAGAGTGCAGACTCTTAAAGATTAGAAATTAAATCACTCTTTTTTTTTTAATAAGATCATGGCTTAATCTTTACTTTAGAATGAGATTCCAGAGTATTTAGAGCGAGTAGCTTACATTCAAATTACAGATACATAGTTGCTTATCATATATAAAATTATATTGTTTAGTTTGTTATATTATATATTATTTTTCAATTATACTTCACTTTATTATATATATCAACGTAATTTTAAAATTAAAGCTTATAGTTATTATTAGTTAAAGTTCTGAATTAAATCTTAGACAATGTTATTATATTTTTTTAATTAAATCTTTTAAATCATTCTCAATAACGAGAAACAACGACAATACAGGGCGTCGTTTACAAAAATTCGCGCGCTTATTCGCGCGTGTCGAAGGTGAGAAAAAGGGGAAATAATCGCGCCATTGATTTTCTCGAAGGTGAAAAAAAGAGGTGACGATGAAGAAAAATGAGAATACAATGGTTTTTCGTCGTAACGATTGCAAAGGCGAGCGCGATTCAGAAGCCGGAAAGTTTGATTAAACGCGCATGAAAAACGTCATAAAGAAAGATTAGATTATTATTATATACTAGATCAGAAGGCGGAAAACTGGATTACCTTGAGAAGCCGGCGTGAAGTCTAACTCCTAAATATAGAGCTGCACTTGCACGCATGTAGGCGTTACCTTACTTAACACGATGCGCGATGCAACAAATTGATTGATGATATGGTATATACTTCGTGTCTCTCGAAAACACAGTAATATCTCAAGTCATTTGCATTAGCGTTGTACCTCTTTATTTTGTTAAATTTCGTTTAACATTCTAGATGCGTTTTTTCATTTTCCTTATCCCTTCCAATCTTCGAGTCATTATAAACAACGATGAAGTTAATCTTAAATTTGCTAAAGCGTCAAAATTTCTGATCTATATCATTTTTCTTTTCGATAGTGATGTCAAAGATAGATGGACATTTCCCTGTCGTAGTATAATTTATATACTGAAAAAAGGATAGATAATACCTACCAAATATTAAGTAAAATAATTTCATATTAAATATTTAAAAAAGTAAAATTATTTATATTAACTGACAGGATTGCCGCACAAAACCGGAAATCAGGGAGATTTGAAGAAAGAAAACAGTCAGGGAAATCAAGGAAAAATCTAGGAAATTGGAACAAAAATATAAAAATTTCAATATATTGGAAGAAGTATCAGGAAAAAATATCAAGTTTTGTCAGTGAAAATGTGAAAGAAAAGTTAAGTTAGAATTTTTTAGGATGAGGTGATGACGACACTGACCGAACGTTATTCGATTGAAATTATTTCACTCAACTTTGGTTGCTACTATATATCAGACTCTTTTTTCAGTGTAGTAACAAATTTTAACATTCACATCACATTCTGGTTTTTCTCGATTAACTGCTCGATTTCGTCTGGAGAAAGAGAAATTCTTCCCTCCTCCAGAAGAACTCCGCGACGACCCTGTTGAATGCACTCGTTGACGATTGAAAGCACGACAAGCTCGCGGTTCGCGCGCGGATATAAATGATTCGTCTCTCGAGGAGGAGTCGTCTTATTACAGGCACGAAAGGGTCGATCGATCTCGATGGTCGGAAATCAAACTGTCGGAGAGAGAGCTTGTGAATATCATGCCACTATAAATTATAGATCGTTTACGAAATTATCGCGGATCGGTACGTACGGCTATATATCTATACGTAACACACAGCTTGCCATTGTTTGGCCGTTAAATGTAGATCGCTATTTAGGTAGATTTAAGATTTAATAACGCACGATGCTAATAATAATAATAAAAACGATGCTATCAATTCGTGCGTTGTTTTCTGTCACTTTCACTATCCACGAATTCGATGCGGTTATTTGAAAACACGAATGTCGCTTGCATTTAGCGAGTAAAACAATCCGATGGGTGAGTTCTCTACGCATCTCGGTATACATATATGGTATGTACATGGAAAAAACGATTTTGCTGAAATATCTAAAGATTTAACTAATATAAATTCGAAAATATTAGGTTTACAACTTAATTCTCGTCGATCCCTATATATTCGATCGACTATGGCACTTTCTGCAAATTTGAATCTTTTTCTCGCAGTTGTTTTGAAGCGTCATCCTTAGGCTCTAAAATAAGCCTATAATGTGGTATCAGTGCTGCGAATCGTTGACGGATAGACAGTGTACATGCGTAAAAAGTTGTTACAAAGATTTTGTGATGGCAATTTCAATTTTAAAAGTGAAGGGGATTACTTTGATATTCGTGTGGGAGAATCAAGCATGACGAGCAATGCTACAAAAGATTTTGATTTTCTTGCAAATTTTCATAGCTCGAGCGTTCTATGTAATTATTTATTGGTAGTTCTACAAAATAATTTTCGGATCAGTATCTAGCTAAATTTTTAGATAATTTATCAGTAAAATCGTCCTTTCCGTATATAGATACACAGACCTGAAATTAATTTTATTTAAAAATAATTCTTCGCAATATATGTGAGCAAAAGATTTAATTATTTACAGTATTTTTAAATTATTAGAGTTGCGTCTCAAGACCGACGATTGTTCAGCGCGCAATTTTGGGGGGACTATGTATATTAGTTATAATAATGAATTTGTGGCTCGTAGCCCTTTTTCCTATTATTATTAAATTTATTGAGCTTTGTTATTACCAACATTTTTTTATTAAAAAATTTAATATTTTAAGCAAATTTGAGCATTGTATTTAATCATTTCATTGATCCAACAGAATTTATATTTTCAGATCCATCTATATAGCCAATAATTTTTTAAATATACTTTAGCAAAATTCCGTTCTTTCCGCGCGGGTATTTATCGTTGATGTTTGTCTCACGGAGAATCGCGGATGTACAAATAAAACGTATTTCGTATCTCAATGAATTATCTATTCAACCAGTTTTGCATATCTTATCATTTACGTCACAATAGAAATTTTTTATTACGATAATTTGATAATACATAATACATTTTTGTGAAATATGCTTAAATAAGACTACAATTCTATTTAAGTATTTGTAATAGATAAAGTGCGTTTTTTTCTGTTTTATATTGTTATTCAATTGTTTAAAATTTTATATGGGATAATTTTTTTTGCAACAGCAGCGTTTTAAAATATTTTTATTTCACTGGCCGATTATTTCTATGACAGTTAGTATACTATTGTTCTATTTCCTCATCAGTTTTAGTCGTACATTTATTAATGATTGATGTGTATATCTTACAAGAATCCAGAAGAATTAAAAATCAACCACGTGGAACATTATGATAAAACCTGTATCATTGCAATTTCTAGAACGTAGTCACCATTTAATAATTATTAATTAAAGTCTTCTGTTTCTTTTTTCAGAATAGAAATTGCATAAAAAGACAACTGCTACACGTATCTAATCTAATAAAAACACTTGTGTAATAAAAATCTTATTCTATTAATATTCATAATAATATAAAATGTGTGTGTGTGTGTGTGTATTTGGGAAACTTTTTACTTTTTCAATGTTACATCCGAGAACCCACAATTTGTGGTAATTCTTTCTCTCTAAATTTAATTTATCGTTACATAAAAGGATTGGCGGTGGGAGCATGGAACGGGTGACGCTTTCATGTCGATGAAAAGTAGATAAAAGGTTTCGTCACGATCAAGTTGTGACGAGAGAAGCATATATTGTATGGCGGCAGATCAACGCAGCGACTACTATGAGTTTATCGTATCCGAGAGATTTATGTGTCGGACGCGATGAGTGAACGCGAGTGCTCTGCCTCCTCTATAAAGTAATTATGAAGAAAATCTATTTGCGCGCTTGCTCTCACAATCCTGTCATATATATATATATATATATTTGAAGGGATTAACGCTAATTATTTCGCAAGAATATATCTCACGCAATACTCATCAGTAATAATTAACAGCTGCGCGAATCGTCTTTGTAATGCACATCAATCATTCCAATGTTTTCATGACATCGAACACAACTGTTAGATCATCGCGGTAAAATAAAAGACCGCTATACTTATCAACTTCTTCGACAAATTTCAGGGAATCAGAGAAATGTCAGGGAAATTGAAAACAGTCAGGAAAAAGTCGGGGAATTTTGCAAAATTTTCTGGAAAATTAAATGTTTGACTTTAAAGAAGTTTAATACGTATAGTATGTGTCTCGCAGGCAATTTTGGAATACTACCAACTTAATAATTAAAAATGCAAGCAACGTCAGCAACATTAAAGTAATTTACGTTGCCATAGTATTGTAATTTAAATTGCTCTTTTAAACAAAAAAGTATTTAACATTTTCTAAGTTAGGAGATGGAAATCAAATGAAATTTTGTCTAGACATTATAGGAAAAAGGAATTTGTGACATGACCCCGAAATTAGAAATTGAAAGTCAAATAAAATATTTATAGAATCTAAATGCTCGCGGAATATAAAAATATGTATAGCGGTAGTGAACAAATATGTAAGGAAGTTCTAGGAGTTCTGTTACACTTGGCTGAACTATAATACTATAATTAATGCCGCTTCCGTGCAGATTACAGCTGCAGTCCAATCTTTCGAGAAACCACCGCGTATATTTCGGTCGGAGGTCTCTGCGCGCGTCGCGTCGTCTACGTCATCGTCGTGTACATACGCGAGAACCTTTCTTTCCCTTCATTCAGCTTTACTTGATCGTACATCGTATCGATCGCATTCGGCTCGCATGTCGCGTGCACCACAGTAATATAAATAATTTAGTCAGACTGCATGTCACGCGTAAGTGAAGACGCCCACGATGTCACTCTTTATCGCACGTATGAAACGCGGCACGACTCGCATTATCATTGTACGATGCGATCTAAGCTAGCGCCCAAACTGTGCGATTCATAGTTTGTGATTTTATATAAAATGAATAAATAAATTTGTGTTCGTTTATTATTATTTTTCGATGAAATCAAAAGGCGCGTATCTCATCTCAGCCAATTTGTATACACGGAAAAAAAATATATTAAATTTTAATAAATATTTGTTCGAATAATATATAGTACCAATTGCTTAACATTTACTTATAATACTTAATAAATAGATATTTATCAAATAAAAAAACGATGATTAAATTAAATTAATAATAATTTTTTTATAAAAAAATATCGAACAAATATATTATATATACTTTTTAAATTCTTTGAAATAGGATGTTACTCTAAAGGTCACTCTAAAGAGTGAAAAAATTCAGCTGGTCTTGAAAAAAATGGCTCAGTTTTCACACACAATCTTGAGTGAGATTTTTAGAATGAGATTCACTTTATAAATTTTAGAAAGTATGTTTACATTTTTAGAGCAAATATTCCGTTCGTCAAACAAATTTTTTTTCAAATTTAGTATTGTATATTTTTCTCTCAGTATATTGAGATTTGTTTAGCTGTACTGTACAAACAATAAACTGTGAATCGTAAATAATGCGAAGGAAGGATTCATATTGGCGCAAACGAGGAATTTTTTGCAAATTTCTTATAAATCGCGAATTGCAAGATCGAGCCATGCATAGAATCTATAGAATTACGAGTTTAACTCTCTACCGACAATTGAAATCTTTAAAGGCACTATTTTGGTTGTAAATTTTGATATTAGATAAATTCAAATCTATAAAAAATAAGTAAAATTCAATCCGATTTTTATAATGGTAAAACTTATTGTGTATTAAAGCTTGACAATATATCACAGATTTTTTCAGATTTTAATATAAGGAACAATAAAAAAAAATTTTCCTTTGTTTCTCGAAGAGATCTCTATTGCTGATGGAAAGATGAAAGTTAAAGGTCATATTGTTGGTGGAGAATTAAATATATCTTCGGAGCTAAAACGCTTAAGGCCTCCCTACACGGTCAATAATACTGAGTCAGTATTACTGACAGTATACATTAGTTTTTATAATCTTATACGATCAGGTATTATTGATAATATTTCACTTGACGTGATTTGACGTATATTATTATCTATGGCGACATGGATCTTAAGGAAAAAGCATGTGTACTTAAGTCCAAATCATCGTCAGTGTTCTACGTCAATCCATTAATATTAACCACACACAATCAATAATATTGTCAATATTCGTTGATACTGACAGTATTACTGACCGTGTCACACAGGCCTTTATAGTTTTATTATTAGATCCACCAATTATGTTTTTTAACTTGCAAATTAAAATGATTGTTATATTAAAATAAACTCAATATTCTTTCTTTTCTTCATATAAGAATTATGTTATTTTAATTTTTTATTTCATTGGTTATACTTTTTTTTAGTCGATATAAGTCAAATGAGTCTTTTGCAGATTCAGCGTTAAATATAACTGCGTGCTACAGATTTAGATGTTTAGAAGATTAAACGAGCAAATTTTAAGCAAAATCGTAAGGCTCGTAATTTATTCTCGTAAGACTTGTAAGTACTTATGAGACAGGAGTTATAATTTTATGCGTACCGTAAGTTGTATTTCACGATTATTCGTGAATGTCTATGATTCCTCGTAAGTCGTTACGACTAGCAAGAAGTTGTGTGTACTGCATAAAGTTATAATATAAGCATTCCAGGCATAAGTTTATACGAATCTTACGATTTTGCTTAGGATTGACCTATTAATCTCATCTCGACTAGTTTTATGCAGTTGTTTTGCTCGTCGAGATGAGAAGCACGTCACGTCGCGACCGATCGTGACGCCAGCGTGAAAATTACTTGTCCACTCGACCGTGCGTCGTGATCCCGCCAATTTAACGTGTATTAAACTAAATTAAGTCACGTTCGATGAGAACGGCGATTAATTGGCTTCTATCGCTACATATACGTATCAGTATCGCAATAAATTAGCCGCTTTAATTAAATGCCCAAGATTTACTGCGTGAGGGGCTCGTTCGCGGTCTCGGATAACGGCGTCGTTTATCGGGGCATGCGATCGTGTGTTTAACGAAATAGCGGTAGACGCCGCGATGGAGCGAAACGCGTGGAGTGTCCGCGATACTCGCGGAAGATCTCCTCTTTGGCGTTTACGATTTTTAAATATATACTTGCGTACGACGAGTAACGTGAACGTCGTGAACACCACGAACTTGTCGCCACGGCGCGCGGTCGACGAACCCGGTGCGCCAAGAGGGTAAGAATGTGCTTCCTCGAGGCGATCGTTGATACGCATGATTCATCGGGCCTAATTGTTATATCGAACAAACGCGACGGCGCGGAGCGACGGCGACGCGCGCAAAAGCGAAAACGTATACATTATTCTAATCCCTTTTAGAAGAAATTTTAATGAGTGAATCGAGCGTGATGTTTTTGAAGAAGCGAAGAATGGTGGAGGTAATCGCTTCTCTAATTTCAATCTTGTGATTGAAATTAATTTCAATTTATTTGCGTGAAACTTTACGAGAGTTTTATATCCACGCTAAGAAAAAAAAGTGATTGCAATTGTTATAACTTAACTATATTTCATACAGCCATTTTTTACCCTAAATGTATTTTTTTTTATTAGTAGAATTATAAATATAATTTATACATACGGAAAGGACAGTTTTGCTGAAGAGTATCTAAAAATTTGTCTTATATATAAATAGACTTATATAATAATAGATATTTAGTGAAAATAAATAAAAAGAGAAAGTTTTATCAAATTGATGAGTTTTGTAAATAAATAGAAAGAATATACAGGACTCTTAGTATTAAAAAATTTTTTTTAATGAAATAAAAAGGCAATTAAGAGTCAATACTAAACGTGTGATCTAATACATCATTTAATATTACATTATAAATTCAAATAAATTAAATTAATTATGTACATCTGAGGAGGGCTCGAATATGCAGCCGAAACGTAATGTTTTTGACTTTCAATATGTTATATTATTAATTTGATTGCGTGCGTGTATTTTTAGTGTAAATTTTAATTTATTTAAATTTATAATGTAATATTAAATGGTCTATTAGATCAACACTTATAGTATTGATTCTTAATTGCCTTTTTATTTCATTAAAAATTTTTGTAAATAAATAAATGTTCACAGTTAGTAAATATTTACTTAGAAATATTCAAATAAATATTTCTTTTTAGTATTTTTTTTTCAATGTAGGGTACTTCAGTAAAATCGTTCTTTTAGTGTATTACTAATATTATAGCAAAATCTGTACAACTACTATTGAAATGAAGTTTCTAACCATAATTATTTGACCATACAATTATAGTCATAAATATCAAATATTTGTTGTTGTCTCAGTGTATTATATTTTTTCGTTTCTGCAGTAAATTCTAGGATTTCTTATTTAGTTTTTGACTTTTGTAAGCAATACCTTCGACATATTTACTCTTGTTTTTTACAGCTCTCTTTATACAAGTATCTGGGAATTTGCTTCGTTTCGTTTACCTGATTTCTTCCACGGTGATTGGTGGGCTCGTTCATCGCTCAAACGATCGCCGAAAGAATATTTTCGATGAACTCGAATAAAATCGTCTAAACATCGTGAACATTTTGTGTCACATTATACGCGAATTTTGTCTGAAATGGCGAAGAAAAATTGATTCGTTGTCGTCATTGGCAAATTCATCCTCCTTTTCCATATCAAATTTGCACTTTCAATTGTTCGAACGGCGCAAGAGAAGAACGTATACGTGTGTTTCTCTTTCCCCATTTCCGATATTCCGATGACATTCCAAATCTGTGTGTGTGTGTGTGTGTGTAATTATTTTCTAACTTTGCATTTCAAAATAAAGTAATGTATAAATTTTTTATTTTAATATAAAGTCAAAGAGTCTTTTATAGTATCTTTGAGTTTCTCCAAGAATTTATGTTTATGCAGTAAAATCTTATAACGCGACGGATATTTTAAAACTGAGATTACAATTTACAGCAGTATGTGTATACCTTGTTCCATTTTTATTTTCACAATGAAAGATCGCATTATGATCTTATGCGGCGTAAATTGCGAGGGACGAGGGACGTAAATTAAACAGCTTGCCTGTGTCGCGCGATGTTTGCATGACAACGTTGCTTCCAATATCATAAAGATTGTAAGCGAATGATTCACCTGCGATGCAACTTACTAATAGTTAAAAATAATTTAAGGATTATGTTATCGCGTAGCACTAGCACGTGGCAAATTATGCGTTAATAATTATGAGTGTGTGCAAGCTAGTGCTTGGCGGCATGGCTGATTCACAGTTGTGAAAGGCTATCGGGGTTAACCGAGCTCGGTTTTTCGCCAAACTTCGTCGTTATAATCCTTTTCAGTTTCCCATTTATGCAACGCTGATAAGCTCTGGTGTCTACACGTTATGCGAACGTAAAAGCTCAACTTCCGTCTGTCGTTAAATATTTTCTAGCTTGATATAGCATGGTCGAAAACAGGCGCATGAGTTGAACGTTCCTTTGCGCCTATAACTGCAGTTTTTGATATTTTTTTAACTTGAGTTTAAAAAAGAAGAACCAGAAATTTAAAAAAAAAAAAATAATTTAAGTTTTAAATCACGGTAACATTGTTGGGAAATCGTACGAAATTATGTTGAATGGCACCATCGAGGATGAGTCATTGTAAAAATAATGACTATAAAAGTTATTTAACCCTTCTATATGGATACTCATGCTGAATTTGAAACAGTAGTAAAAATGTTTCTATTTTTATAGAAATTCTGTTATGACGTCTCAAAAATTCTTTCACGAATAATAAAAAACAGTTTTACAGATTTTATCTTGTTTTCTCTTTTGACCAAATGTTACATGTGACATTTTCTTTAATATTTATTAGCTGCAAAAAATGTTACTATGGTGCCGAAATATATGTACATTTTTATAAAATATTATATAAGTACCTCATCAATTGTAAAGAAATAAAATAGATGATTTATTTGTTAGAAATAAAATTTTATTTTGCCGTATATTTAAATAAGGATTTATCTCTCTGTTAAATAAATATTAAGTAGATATATCCTGCGAATAAATTTTTTAGTTATTTTCTTTTTAGTTCTTTTTTTAGCGCATTTTTAATGGGAACATTGTGAAACACGGTAGTGAAAAGAATGAAAAATTATATATTGATTGACTGAAGGATTAAATTTGATATTCATATTATGCTACACTACTGAAAGAAAAATGCCAAAGTATTGCGAAACAAATACTTTGACATTTTTCTCACAATGTCAAAATGTTTCTTTGATATTTATTAGTTATGAAAAAATTTAATTGTGCATGATGACGAAATATATATTTCTGTGAAATGTCTCATTAAATGTAAAAAATAAAATAGATGGCTTATTTGCTGGGAAAATTTTATTTTGCGGTATTTAATTAGATAAAAATTTATTTCAATAAAATAAAAAATATATTTTTCACAATGAATTTTTAAGTATCTTTTTTTTTTTCAATATAATTAAACGGTATAAGAGCAATTTTCTTGAAATATTAAAAAATTTAGTTTGATACACTAATTTGAAAATAATTTTGTTGAATCATTGAAATAACAGTTGCGTTGAACGTTTGAACGTTGATAACGATGCTGCAAAAAGTGTTAACGTTCCAACAACCAACGTCTTCTGTATTTAATCAATTTGAGAGTTCAATAAAATTATTTTCAGATTTTTATTTAGCTAAATTTTTAGATATATCAGCAAAATGGTGCAGGAACTGTTTTCCGAGACGTCTTTTATAATAAACTCCTTTGAATATTTGATATAACAAAACTTATAATTAACGAGATTATATTGGAATTAATATGGTCTTGGCGAGCAAGATTTGAGTTTTGGACGCGCGCGGATGAGACGTAAGGCGATGATTAACGAACACACATGAGTTATTTCGACACCGTGCCGCTATCAATTTCGGTCACTGACGCCTACTTCCTGAAGGGACAGGAAAACCGAACAGGATACGCGTGGGTTTTCACAGAATCTCAATGCCAGGGTGATCGCGAATCGATAATGTAGATAAGATCGTCGGATGGCTCGAAATGAATTCTCGTTTGAAGAAAAATTCAGCGCCGTTTATTACTGCTTTCGAAATCGATAGATTATCAATGCTACATCTACATATATGACGTGGAAAATTTCGTGTTATGTATGTAGCTCACGAGAGAGAGAGAGACATAATTTAATTGAGACATTCACACCATATGAATGTATCTTTTCAGAAATTTGTGGAAATAACTTTTACGATAAAAAATCACGAATGTCCAATAGGAGTATTTGAAACGGTAAAACGTTAGAGACAAAAATAAAATATGACAATAAAATAAATTTTTACAGAAAAAAAAAACTAGGAAAAATGTGAATTATAATCGCTTGCAATAAAACATGGATTTTTTAAATTGAATAAATGGAAACAAAATACGGGATAATAATAATTGATGTTTGAAAACATTTGAAAAACGTTTTTTTTTTTTGTGGTTTTATATATTTTGAGATATTATTCAATTGTTTATTAATCCATCAAAATTGCTTTCGGTCGATTAAGCTTATTATACGTTTGACTGTTGATATTTATAACATTGATTCATGCAATATACTGCAGACATCTCATTAGTCAGGCAAAATACCGTTCATCATCGATGTAGACAAGTCGAGTGGAAAGTGAAATTGTGATATGAACACACACACACACGCACGCACGCGCGCGCACACACACAGTCAATATCATGTTTTGCAGTAAATGTTTGAATTTGTACATGTGCATTACTACTACTGCTACTGCTACTATTATTATTGTATTCTCATTCGTCGCAGATATCTTAATTTTTGAGCAATTCCAATGTTGCTGCCTTGATTGCTGCATATAAGGCTGAAACGTTGATTTATTATTCATGCAATATACAACAAGCATCTCATTAGTCGGACAATGCCATTTATCGTCAATGAATTAATACAAATACGCAAGTCGAATAAAAAATAAAATTCTAATATATAATTGATTTGTTAAAATTCTAATATATAAACATACAGTCAATGTTCATGTTTTGCAGTAAATATTTGAATTTACCTATTTATATCAAATCCTTTTATTATATTGTTATTATAGTGTTAATCATTATGTTATTATTTTAATGTTATACAAAACTATTATTACTATATTCTCATAAGAATAATTTAAAAATGACATTACTATAATAATTTCATAGGACTTATACGATACAATTCAAGAAGATTTGAAAAACCAAAGTCAAATTCGTATAAATTCTATGAAATTAATGATGTTATTTTTAAATAATTATTTTCTTTAAAATATACACGCATGCATTTCAAAATTAGCATTTTGTTTATAATATAATTATATATGTATATACATTTATACAATTTTATAATTCATATACATATATATACTATATAATTCATATAATTATATGTGTATGAACATTTTATTTTTATACATAATTATAGCACTATGTCTGTAATGAAAGATAATAACTAATTGTAAATCTCAACGTCGTGCGTAACATGCTCTAATAAGCATGACGGAAAATGCGATTGTCAGCGTATAATATTCTTAAAGTTGTAACGAAAACGGGGTTTCACGGGGGTTTTATATTATCGTTTTGCACATCGAGCCGCATCGAAAGAATCGAGTGAAATTTCCGCGAGATAACAGCGCGATCTGTTATCACGAGGTTTTTTTTCACAAACTTTTCATATTTATAAACGCAATCTTTTTACGAGAGAATTGCATGACAAGTAGACAAACAGTGTACGTTAACGTTTTAAAAATAGTGATCGTTTTGCGTTTCTGCGATCAAAGAACTCCTATACTTATACCCGGTCATTCGTTGATGAGTTTTCCTGCCTCGTGCGATCGATGGTGAACGGATGACCAGCTCTTTGAGGAAAGTCGATAATTAAAAATCTGTCGCTTTTTGTCGCTGAAATCAAGGCCTTCGCGCGCTCGGCAGATTTTATTCCATACTTATCCTTCTTCGCGGCGCGACTTCGCGATGGCCCCCAGTCATTTCACGATTCCCTGTTAATTATTTGATTTTTTTTACCGTTCAATCTTTGTCGGGGGTATTAACACATTGTCCAGCGAGTTTTGTATGACTCGCTATAATATCACATCGTGTAATAAAATTTTCGTTATCATATTCTTTAAAATTTATAAACTCTGCAGTCTCTGAAGAGTGAATTTTCACTTCTCTTTAAAGTAAGATTTCATTCCAAAAAATTTTGAAAATAAGCACATGTAATGATGAGATAACTTGGTTATATACCATATAATTACGTATACCTTGGTGGTTTGATTAGCACACCTTTATTATAAGTTGTTGTTTATATCATTTAAAATTCTCTATTAAATAATCAAATTACATTAATAATTTTAATTTTTATAAACATTAATAAAAATTGTTACCCATTATGAATAACCGTCATGGCAGTGAATGTGTTAACGAGCATTCTTGACCACGAGCAGTATTGACCACACGGTCGTCAAATCGAGCATCAAGCTCTTATCGTGAACGACGGATGGGCGTGACGGTTCTACATCGGAAATCACTTCTATCCGAGTTACGCATTGTATGAAAAAAAAAACTTGCAAAGCTGGCTATCTCCTCTTATCGTACATTAAAAGAAAAAAAAAATGGTTATATATTTGTTTAACTGAGCTAACAGCTGCTTCAACTGCATTACGATAATCACAAATGGTATACATTTATACAATTATATCATGAATGTGATTATATCTTTATTTTCCTTTTATTTTTTTTACATCTTTTCTCTTATATTTTTTATTTTTTAGTTATTATTACCATATAAATAGTAAACGAATGTTCAGGAAATAGTTACAGTCTTGATAATTACGACTGTACATTTACTACATGAAAATGTATGTATCTATTTTATTTATTATATATATATATATATATTTTTTATTCTTTATATAATTATCATGTTCATAATACATTTATTTTTATAATTGGTAAAACTATAAATGTAAGATTGTTGTTGTACTCATATTATTATAGATACTAATAACTGTAAAAACAGACTCTCTTAATGATACATGGAAAAAGAATTATTTCTGAAAATTTACTCTAAAATTATATAACAGTCATGGTATAATATAATATTTTAAAGATTTTTACCATATATGCACTTCAGTAAAAAAAATTAATCAAACTTATTTTATATTCTATTGTAGTTTTATTAATGAATGTGAGAGATTTACACATAAAAATTCTTCGAAATATAATGTTGTCCCACAATTACCGTATTTTCAGAGTAAATTTAAGAAATAATTCTTTTCCTGTAATTATTTTAATATTTCATTATACACAAATTTGTATTTGCCATTAGTCATAAATACGTTTGTCAATGTATTGTATCTTACACTAATATTTGTATGATGATACTTACGGCGATATAAAATTATTGATTAAACGATATCGATAACAGTGTAAATTATTATTGGTCCACTGCGAGATTGTCATTTTTTTGTGATGAAAAAATCTCATTGCACTTTATCTGAGACAACTACGTAAACATTTGAAGTACGAGTCGCGATAATATAGCTATATAAAACAGTGAGCAGAAGAGACATTTATTACGCGTGTCTCTGCATCTTTAATTCTTAAGTCGCGGAGTAAATTTTGTAAGCAGAAATCGCGCGTGCATTGTGCAATTTCCTAATGCGCCGCTAATAATTTCAATTTTAAAATTAAAATACGCCTAGCTGACTTACAACGGTTGAATATCGCATGTCATAAATTGTTCTCGTGGCACGAAATACTATTACAATGTTTTCCTACCGAAGTAATTTTAAAGCCTGTTTTCCGTCGCTTTTCATTTAGAAGCGTTTGTCTTGTATTACGGCGAGGTGACCCAGTTTTATGTGTATCAGTGTGAGTGTGTGTAAATACGGTAAATACGGTATTATTTTTTAATTAAAGTCTCTTCAGTCAATGTGGAGTCGATGTCTCACTTCTAACATTTTCTGCGACATTTACGCAAACTATGTAAAACTCTATTAAAGGAAAAAAAGAAAGGAAATTTTTTATTTATTTTGTTACATTGAGAAAAATGATCTATATCAACAAAAGAAGTACAAATAGAACAAATTCTTCTGATCATATAAGTACTAAATATTCGCTCGCTCAATTCACGCGGGATGCACGCGGTCTCGCGAAAGGAATCTGTCGTTGCTCAATATTCGGACCTCCCGATTCGATAATGTCGCGAAGAGTTCTGAGTTACGACACTTGACGTTGACGGGGAGGAAGATGCGCGAGATAGAGAGAAGTTATCCTTGTCGGTGCAGCACGCGCTACAAACTGGATCGTGAGATAAACGAGAGATATTCAAGAGATCGAAGAGATATCGCAGCTGTTGTTAGCGGGAGTTCTGGAGAATCACTCGGCCACGCGTTTTGGTTCGAGTGCTATCTAATCGTATATTTTTGAAAGTAGTCAACTTAGACTGAGCATTTGTATCTCTCTTGTTTGTTCCGCGAATTTGGACAACCCGTCCTGACGACGTAGACGCCCGGTGTCCGCGCGATACTCGGACATTGCATCATCATTTTCCGACTTTGTAACTTTCATAAGACGTGAGATCTGGCTGTATTGATCTCCAATCAACTTTTAGGAGGCAAGTGCCATTAATGTAAAAAGAAGAAAGAAGCTATTGTGAAGCGAGATGGAACAAGGCGAAGCAAAGTGTATAGCTATGCTATGCAGCGAAGGCTGCCATAAATATTTGAAATTGTATAGCAGTTATTTTCACTATGTGCTAATTTATTTTATGGATTACGTCGATATATCTATGGGATATCATATATGTATTTGTATATAATTTAAACAAAGTTCGCTTATATTAGTCGGAATAAAGAATTTGATTTATAAATAATGAAGAAAAAGATTAAAGGGTAACTAAAGATATAATTAATCTCAGTCGTTCTTTAATCTATTATATTTTTTATTGTTTTGTTCAAGGCCATTTATAAATTTGTCTTTTGCCTTTAAATTGCCTAACGAGCTCGATTGGCTCGTCAGAGAGAATTAAGATAAGTAATCAAGATCAATAGATTTTTTATTCGTATTGACTTAATTTTTGTTTTCAAAGATTCAGAGTTATATATACAAAATAGTTGTGTATCAATGGATACTATACTTCTTCTTACATTCATTCATCAACATAGATTGACTTTAATCTCGATTTAATTCAATCTTTATCTTTTCCTAACTTTTAGACCAATGTAGATTAACTTGATCCAACTTACATCAATATACACGTAGCTTTCAATTCTTAGAACTCGAAAAAGATAAAGAGTTCGTTGAACTTGCAAGATTAAAATTAAACTATAAAAACGAGCATTAGAAAGAGATAAAAATTAAGTTAAACCGAATTTAAAGTCAATCTATATATCGGTAGAAACGAACATCAATCTTGTTTTCTAGAAGAAGGGGAAGAGGGATGAGGGAGGGCTATTGCAATCGTTTAAAGAGCGCCTAATAATACACGCACACTCGCGCGTGTATGCTAAAATTGCAAAATAACTCCAAGTAATTTGTAACGACCTCCCTCCTCCGTCATAATCAAAGGTTTGCTTCCACTCTCGTTTCAGGTGCTACACGCAACTGAGCCTCGGTCGACAGCCTCCGAGCAACCATGTGCATGTCCTGATCGGCACGCAGTCGTGGACCGCTAAGAGATGGACGTTGCAGGTCGAGACCAGCAAGAAAATCGCATTTATAACGACACGAGAGGAAATTGACATCACCGCCAGATAGGATTCTCTCTTGAGGAATCCTCTTTCCCGGCTGTCTTCTCATCACCGCGATCGGAATTAGAGGATGAGCATCGCAGCCATTGCCCGCAGAAACTGGGCGCTGCGCCTCTCGGTGGTGCTGAACGTGTGCGTACTGCTGTATGTGTGCGCTCACATCGGCTCGTCCGGACCGTGGATCGAGGAACCTCCGACCAACTGGGCGGCGGCGGCGCCACTTCAGTCGGATACCTACGGAGGTGGCCTAAACGACCTCATAAATGGCACCCAGAAAGGCGTTGCAGCTGGCGCATCAGCCTCCTCGTCGTCAGCCGCTCTTGTTGGCGCCACAAATAATGCGGCACCGACAAACAACGGCGGCGCTGACCGTTCTCTCGGGATCAGCCTGGTCACTACGATGCCTCCCAACGGGGCCAAGGCCGATGCTCTCGATAAGCCGCAGGAACACTCGCGTAATCAGACGGTACTCGCACTCCTTCCGTCGCTTCTTCCTTTTACCTGTTGTTCTCTTCCCTTTTTGATCCTTGAATGGCTTCTTGATGTTTAGATTAATTGTTGAACACGGTTCACTTGCAAGATGTAGCTTATGATAATGAAATAAAGATGTAACGAGAATTAGAATCAGATTATGTGTCGTAATTAATTTGAATTAGTAATGATAGGGACTGAAATGTATTCTCATTATCTTCATTCAACTATTAACACTAGAACCGACGCGAGACGGTGCCATTTTAGCTTCGATAATCATTTCAATTTGTTTATCTTTTGTGTTAGACATACGGAATAAAATAAATATTATAATGATAACAAATAATATTTAAGTAATTTTTCACTAACCGAAAATAAGGATATGAAATTACCAAATTGACACCTCCGGCAATTCTACCAGCGATATCACCGGCGTGGACGTTAATTCTAGTGTTATAGTGTATGATATAGTAATGTACATCATTTCTCTATCTAAGCTCGTAGAAAGTGATCGCGGTTTGAACGTGTCGTCGGGATGTTGTAGAGGAATTCAGGTTGGTAGGCGATCGCCGTTGCGCTATTCCTGGTATTTCCGCTGCTTTTCATGCAAATGTAAATTTCCCCCTCAATCAGTGATTAAAGCGACTCTCTCTTCTTCTCGTTCTTGTCTAGATGAGGAACAGCACGACAAGCGTCGCGCGCGAACCAATGAGCTTGAGGGAGGCCGTGCCCTGCAATGAGAAATCTACAGAGCCTAGACGAGCACAGCGCGGCGATTACTGGGTGTTGTACAATTACGTGCCGATGAGCATGGCGGTGAAATGCTGGGAGAGCGTGACATACACCACGCACGCTGATTACACGTTTCTCGACAATCTGGAGCCGCTACTGGAGCGCTGGCGAGCACCGATATCGATCGCCATGCACGCACCCGGCACCGACTTCCCGGCGACCCTCGATGCCATCAGGTACTCGAGGAACTGTGGCAGCCCCTTGGTCTCTCAACTGGTGACCTTTCACGTCTTCTTCAGCAGTAAACACGTGCCAAAAGTGGTAAATATTTAAATAGACAACCCGATGATCCAAGACTATCCCTCGAGTTTTGGCTGTCTCATCAATTTGTTCCCGAGTTCTTCTCGAGGATTACAGAAGATATACCCCGCGAATCTGACGAATATCCTAATTTGATATATAAAACTTGACGAATGAACATTCATTCCTATTAATCATTTTAGCCTCTTACTGAATGCCCCGCGTGTTTACCAAATCTCCTTCTTGAGTCCTGTACAGTGAATCTAATCACGTCTTGCAAGTATCGAGTATGGTAATATAACACGTTGACTTTATTATACCAATTTATGTATGCTTGTTTCTAACTCTCTTATTGGTAAATTAACTTTAATCTCAGTTCAATTTTATTCCTTTTTAATTCGTATAACTATAAAAAGATGAACAGTAAGGTCCGGTTTCGCCAACGTAAAATTAATCTTGATTTAACTGTTCTTTTTCTTAGTATTAGAAAAAGATAAAGAGTAAATTGAGAACCAAGATGATGAAAGTTAATCTATAATATAATATTGTACATTAGTAGGACATCTCACTAGACTTTCACGCAATCAGAAGAATCGAAAGCTACATTAATTTGTTACGCACAAAACAATTATTATTTTATAATTGCTGTTATTTATTTTAATCAATTACGTATATATTCGTAAAATTACAAAAATATTTATTTATACTGAATTTTTGAAATCTTTAAAATTTTTTTGTAGCAATCTCTTCTTATCGGAAAATCGAGATTCTTTTTTTCTATATTGTTTTCTCTACAATTGTTGATTGTTTACTTCATGTAAAAATCGACGACTATGTGCCTGTTAATGCCGCTAATACATTAAGTTAATTAGATATCGAACATTACGTTCGCCCGCGGTAATTTGTTCCTCCAATGTACTATGCGCGCTTGAATCTGCACCTTATGCACATGCAATTCGTCCGCGAAGGGTATTTAGCTCGTACCACGAACTAGAATTGTTCGTTGCCGTTATTGCTGTCTATTTATTGTAACGGCTCTCATGGATATGCGTATCTGGATATCGTAAAACACAGTGGTTTCCGCATGTGGTTTTATTCGCGACGACGGAATTAGCTCGCGTGGCTCGCGTTTTGCAAAACATCCTATATTGTACGTATATAAACGCGAAGAAATACGAAAGATCGTTATAAAGCTTTTACGTAATTACATTCGCTGCAGTTTTGTCAAGCTCGTCAACTAAAGTTTTCTGGTGTTTTCTTTTCAAATGTTTATTTACGCGATCCTATCTCTTAGATACCACCATCAGAGAAGATCGTCTCCGATACGTATAACTGCTCGCTCGGACCACCGTGGGTGAACGTCAGCTTCGCAAAGATGTACAAGAATGAGAAGAAACTACTGTACCCGGTGAACGTGGGCCGCAACATAGCGCGCGAGTCCGCGCCCACCTTCTATGTGTTCCCCAGCGACATCGAGCTGTATCCCAGCCCGAATCTGCCCGTCAAGTTCCTCGAGATGATCCGCAAGCGAGATCAGCCAGCTCTCCATAAGCCTAATCCCAAGGTCTTTGTGTTGTCCATCTTCGAAGTGGAGGAGAAGAGCCAGCCGCCCAACAATAAGACGCGCCTGGTACGTTTGCCATACGCGAATCATTCGCTGATCCGCGTACGATCGGGGTCCGTTGAGGGCAATTAAGCACACGCGAAAGAGAGCGCGACGAGGGCGAATCAGTGTGTCGTGCGTCGTTAATAGTGTGGACGCGACGGCGAATCAATGGAGCTTCCTTTGACCATGGACCTTGATATGTAGAATTAGCGTCGCTATTGTCCGGTTGCCGTACCACACGGTACGGCACGGCACAATACACCTTTTGTCATGTCAGAATTCAGAACTGGCGCAGCATAACAGAGAGTGATTGTAATCTCGATGGTCGACGCACGTATACGATTTGTCTGCGTAACATTCTTTTATTCTTTTTATTTTTTATTTCTTTTCCAAATGTATGGAGGTGAATGACGTGAGTTGGAGGTCGAAATGTCACATAATACAGATCTGACATCCATTTCCAGTCTGACAAAACCTTCCGCAATAATAATTTAATAGGCAGATGTATTCGGGGACGGAAACAGATCTGTTTATTTGCGTTTTGAATACTTTATAGAGTTTCGAAGAGTCTTGTAAATTTACAGATGCAGATGCTGAAAGCAGGCACCGCCATACCCTTTCATAAGAAATTATGCTCCGGCTGCCATAACGTGCCAAAGAGCAAGGAATGGCAGGAAGCGCCAGAAACAGAGGACCTACACGTGTTTCACGTTGGCAAGAGAACTGGCAGCTTTGTACACTGGGAGCCGATCTTCATCGGGACCAATAACGATCCTTTATACGACGAAAGACTTAGTTGGGAGGGAAAGAGCGATAAAATGACGCAGGTAAATGTTCACTTGTCTACGCAAAATGTTTTGAATAAAAATACAACGTGTAATAAATAAAATACGTCACTATTTTAAAACATCAGTGTATTATTTATGAAAATAAAATATGTAAATTATACGTAACGTATATAATAATGTATCATATATAATTTAGAATAATAATTATATAAATGTTAATATTTCTTCTAAAATGTAATTAATATATCTATGATTAGGAAAAAATTATATACAATATAATTAGGATAAAATTAAGAAATATATGTGTTTATATAAGATAAGTACTCTCATAGTTTGTTCTTATTTAAGACCATTTTAAGTACGATCTTAAGATACAAACCAATCACAACATCTTGTACTAACATCTTAAGACAGAAATTAAAACAGTCTTAAAATAAGAACCTAACTATGAACGATCTAAGAAATTTAAAATAAGATTCTCGATATCTCCTTTTACATTATTACTGTTATATAAACAATTTCAAAAGCTGTTAAGTTATCACTTGCGAATGTTTGCAGGGTTACGCGCTCTGTGTTCTCGATTATGACTTTCTTATTCTGGACAACGCCTTCTTAGTGCACCGGCCTGGTATCAAGATCTTCAAGAAAGATCCGCATCGCGATATGCTTACCGCCAAAACGAACGCGCTTATCAAAAAGATTATCATGCCGGAGCTGAAGGTGCTGTATGGCACGAGGAAAGGTTGCGCTGTGTAGCCCGTGGAGTCGCGGGCACAACAGCGCATGCTGTACAGGTGCCCGTCTGTACGATGGAATCATCTGCGACTCTCTCTGCCGTCTGCATTGTCGTCGTCGACTATCATTATGCAGAAACAAATCACCCGGCGCAGCGAGCTGATGCTACGATTTGCTCTAGGACCTCGGGACCGTGTTCATGTGCGCTCCGTACAACCCGCTCGTGAATGGGATCTGAAAAAAATCGCTGCGATTCATAAAGGAATTTTCCTCTCCTCTAATTACGCCAACTCGACGGTGCCGAACAAACATACGAATTATCGCATAATTACTCGGTGAGTTTAGAGTAACAGCATTATTTCACGAACGTGTCGTGCTCGTAACTTTGCGTCACTGTCGCGATCATTGATGCCTTCACTTTTATCATTAGCAGCATCGGTACTAGTGTTTTACGAAAACATCGAGGTAACGTAAAGAAAGATTTTCACGAAAAAAGTAATGTGCATCGCGCCGCTCAAATATTCTCTCGGTGATAATTCTCTAGCTTTCATAAAAGAATATCTAGTACATAAAAAAAGTCGTATTTTTTACTTGGATAAATCCTCCTCCGAGTAAATATAATTGTACATAATAAAATGGTGCCTCATATATACATATATGTTTAAGATATACAGGGTGTTTGACAAGTAATGAAAAATTCTGTCGTATAGGGGTAAAATGAATTAAACTGAGAAAAAAGATCCTGTACCACTTTACAATTTTCGCAATATAATTAATGAGATATTTTTATAAATTAATATCTTGTTAACAATTGCGAAAATTGGTACAGGACTTTTTCTCAATTTAGTCCATTCTATCCCTATGCAACAAAATTTTTTATTACTTGTCAAACACCTGTATATGTATATATGTATATCATATATATGTATGTATGTATGTATGTATGTATGTGTGTGTGTGTGTGTGTGTATATATACACACACATACATATCAGTATGCCGATTACACTTTCAGTAAAAGAGTTACAAACGAATGGTGCCAGATTCGACACGACTTCCTCGTGTATTGTGACCGTCATTATAATCGAAGTCAGTTATTTATTTGCATATTTATAAAATATTTCTCTTTGAATAACAGCAATCTTTCATGAAAAATTTCATACAATCCTAGGTTAAATAATCTTTTTGGTTTCATCAATCAAATTAATCGCTCTTCCTTCTTTCTCGAAAGTAACAGCGATTTTTTTTAAATATTCTTAAATTAAATATACTACTTATTTCTTATTATTAAAAATTTTTGATTGCAGCGTTTTGGTACAGCTTATTAAGTGAAAACTCTCTCTCTCTCTCTCTCTCTCTCTCTCTCTCTCTCTCTCTCTC
>NW_017276192.1:1240524-1264115 GCF_001594065.2 Cyphomyrmex costatus
CCCCCTCCCTCTCCCCTCTCTCTCTCCTCTCCTCCCCTTCTCTTTCTGTTGCTGTTAAATTTATCTTTCTTTTTATAATACATAAAAATATCATTTTAAATAACTTTAGATAAAGTATCTACTCAAATTTCAAACGGAAAGTATGCTCATTTTCCTTCCGTTTTCTTCTTCATGTAGAAATTTAACCCACATTATTCAGAACTTCTAATATACTAGTTCAGTTTACATTGATTGATGGACTTAGGCTGAACTAAATATAATTACGTCTAGATAAACCAAGCACATTAAAAGTTTGTAATCCGAACTATTCGCCGATAAATACGACGCCCTTCTGGCTATAGACATTGAGACAAGAACTTAGCAAGCGTAGAATTATTCATGAATAAAGGAAAAAAATCATTATCCAAGACTGAGGGATATTTGATATAAATTTTCTAGGACCCCTCTCAGCAAGAACAGCCCGATCGATGAGTAATCAATTATTTGTCTTTGCGTTAGCATAACGTCATACTTTCGGACTCGAGTACCTCGTTTCGATCGTGACGGATAATAGTGTTTTCACGAACGAAGGCAACAGAACAGCGAAACGTGACTGGGTCGGATTGCAAACTATTAGTTCAGTCGATGCGGCTTGTTCGCATTTGCGATAAAAAGCAACGTTATACCTATATCTTCAGAATATCTAAAGAAGAAAAAATAAGGAAAGTCTTATCTATGTAAATGTAATTTGTCACTCTTATATATCAAAAGAAACGATACAGTCATTAAGCTTTGGTAATTGCGCGAATGTAGTATTTTTGAATTTTAAGTATTCTAAGTAATATATTTATTGTTCTATCTACAGTATTACTCTATACTTGTACACCTGTTTAATGTAAAAAAATGCGATATTCAAAAACAATATGTTCTACATGAAAAATTCTATCGTATAACATAAATCGCCATTTAAGAACGACTAGAATAATAGCTTCGAGGAAGATAATCTTCACAACATTTCGAAAGCTTTTCTGAGAATTTTTCAAGAATAGATTCATTAATTTTACACAATTGAATTATTAAAAGTACTTCATTCAACATCGTCAAAAAGATTAACAATGCTGCCACGTAAAACGTCGGTAAAACTCATTCGTTTCCTTTTCTTTTCAAATCTGAAGTCGATGATTACATCTAAGATGATTGTGCTGATAAATAAAAAATAATACATATATATAACAGAATTCCTTGTAGCGAAACAAACGTTATTATATATACAAAACGTAAATGTATAATGTAAACCATATACTTTTCTATCGTCACCCCTGTGAGTAATATGACCAGCGAATGTACATATATGATATAATCTTTCGTAACAATTAAGACTTGAACGAGAATAGTTGAGTCAGTATATAATACGTCGAGATTGATTAATTGGGGTAATTCTAATCGGAGCAAAATGCTGACTCATATTTTTGTGATAAGATTAGGGCACAAAGTAATTAATATTCCTGTAATCGTGCTTTGTTCGCTATGAAAGACATCCTTGAAACCGATGTTAAATGATTTCTCGCATACATTATGAATGTACAATCTTCGTCGAGGATGTTAATTAACTTTTCCAGGGAAATATTAACCAAATTTTATGCAAATCAAATTGCTTCAAAAATATGTACATAATATCCTTTTGTTTATATCATTTTAAAGCCAGAGGCTATATCGAAGAGTTAATTAATGTTCTCAGGAAATAATATGCAATGTGTGCGTGTGTGCGTGCATGCGTGCGAGTGTGTGTGCGCAATGCATTCAATTTACACGTCGCCGATAACGTTTTCTGTAAAGTATGGAGTTCGATTTACACCGTATAAGTTCCTTTTATCTCCTCGCCTTTTCTATTAATTTATCGGGGCTGTGCAACCGCGCGTGTGTATATATTTATCGCTCCTATATATGTATGTTATTTATATATATATTACAATTATATGATCTCATTTCGCATTGCACTAAATATTCGTGTTTATTTACACACACACACACACACACAATTCAATTTCTTATCTTCAATTGTCTTAGAAAGGAAGGGAAATTCACATACACGTAAATATTTTAAAGCCATTTCCACAATTTAAAATAATATAATTGTAATACGTATATCTAATATAATAATGTGTATTCTGTGCCTTTTATATATATATATATATATATATATATATATATACACACACACACGTATATGTATATAATAATAATAATATTTTGTCTTTTTCTGTCTCCTCGTGTATGTGCGTTAAGATGTGCGTGTACCTTTATAAGAAGTGCGAATGGTTATGGAGACAAGCTAAAAAAAGCTGATTCAATTATACAATTAATACGCAAGTTGTAGTGATCGATTTCTACATAATTTTAGCGAGAGACTTTTATATCTATTTCGCCTAACAAAAAAAATGTCGCGACGAGAGAGAGGACGGATCTGGCGTGTGGAGTGTGGAGTAAGAAACGCTCTCTGGTTTTCTCCTCCCTCCTCCTTCCCCTCCCCCTCTCTCTCTCTCTCTCTCTCACTTTTTTTTTTTCACCATCTAAAATCGAATTCGACGAAATGTCACGCCGCATCAAAAGTAACGCAACACCAACTTTACGATCACTGAGCTTGTTCTTCTTGACTGAGCGTCTCTTCATGTAACAAGTACGACACTGCAAATCGAGCTCTATCAGAAGTCGTCACGCAGTGTATCGTTTTTTCTCCTGAAGCGAAGTATCACTACGCGTTACCATACTTGTAATTAGTGTAAATACACGTGACTGTAAATAAGTGCTGTTTCAGCAGTTTTATTTGAGAAAAAATATTCCATGGACCACTCCAAGCGAATTTGAATTCATCTATTGAAATAAAAAAAAATTTTATTATATCCACGTGACATTCCTGTCAATCAGACTAGAAATTGTGATTGACTTTAATCAATCAGAAGAAGGAAAACCAATATCAAGTTTAGTGAACTTTGCTTTAGTTTGCTTTCATCGATCATGTACAATTTCAATCTCTAATCTGATACGGGCAGGAGATTCGGATTTAATTATTTAAAGATTACATTTTAATTATATCGGAAGATGATATTCAAAACCTTTAGAGAGATATGATATTTTGCACAGATAAAAGGAGCGACATTCTACTGCTGGAATCGTCGTGCAATTTTATGGAAGCAATATTTTGCCGTTCTGTACCTACGTTCTATAATTGAGGAATTATATTTCATCTAGAAATATAACTGAAATTATTATATATCGTTACATGTACTTTTTGATTTTTTCTCCACCTTATATCGGTCTCTGTTGCGAATGCCGAAGAAAGCAGCTTTGCGCAAATATATGAGTGCGCGATCAAATGTACATACTTATAAGAGAAAAACAAGAACATATATAATCATAATAAATCCGATATATGTATATAGGCAAAATTGTATTTTTCCAAGCGAAAGGAACGTTTGATCGGAGAATTTATTTAGCGTTTTCGAAGGGGATATATCAAGAACCTGTCCTCATTTATTTTCTGCTACTTTTCCGAAAATAAGGGATTTGCGCGAAATCATCTCTTCGTTCGTACAATTTGAAGTGTCTCGACATAAAAAATAATAGTTTTATTAATTATGTATATTTAATTCATGCAAAATCTGAAATATAATAATAATAATAATAATAATAATAATAATATATCTACACATATACACGTTGTATTACTTTAGAGAAACAGAGAAGATGAAGGGGCTATGTATATTAAACCTTGGTGAAATTTTCTCTCGATTCATACTTGAAGCGTCAATGTAAAGTCGTTGTTTTCTAAACTACGTATTTAATTCATGCAAAATTTAAAATATAATAATATATCTGCATACTACACATACGTTGTTCTTCTATATTTAATAATTCCCGCAGGCGAGCGCCTATGATACGGCCAGTATTCCGACGTGTGGAACGCTCCGCGCATATGCTTTCGGATTGGAAGGGGGGCCGATGGGAGAATAAATGAATTAGAGAGATTTTAGGGGGCTATTTAGGAGTCAACGCAGTAAGAAAAACGCAAACATAAAATTCTAAATATATTTGTAACTTCTAGATTATAGTAAAGTATATTTTAGAATTTAATGTGTGTGCGCTTTTCTTACTGCGTTGACTCCTAAATAGCCCCCTAAAGTATATTATTGTTATATTTAATTATAAGGAGTCCATATTAGAATTTATATATTTTTTATTCATTATTTGATTTAAATGAATTAAATTTGAATATTTACAGATCGGAAGAGAAGGATAACAAAAGAGGCGACAGAGTTTAAAAGGATTCACAAGACAGGGAAATATATTATTCTCTCTCGAATTAGGAAATAATTTAATACGAAGATATTGAACCAGCTTGGTGACGTACCTTGAGTGGCTATAGTCATTTTTCCTGTGGAGACTATCGCGGAGATTGTAATGGTTGGGAGGTACCTATTATATGATCATTGCTATACTGTTAATTTGTGTGGCCAGGTAACGTGTGTGTGTGATGGGCCAAATTTTTCATTCTAAAATTATTAATCCATTTACGAGATCCTGAGTGATCAGCGTATCGCTGGCGTATGCATATATGACTGCGATAATAATCAGTTAATTCCTGTATTATATAAATATACTGAAGAACATTATTTTCCAACTTTATTTATGCTTAGATAAATAAAGTTACGAGCTAAATGCTAAATCAATCAAGTTAATTTCTTCCTGCGCCCGAACACGCTCGAACCAAAAATGTATAAAAATGAATATACAGAAAACAAATTAAAGAGAAATGAATACATTTAATTTATTTATAAAAGTTCTTGAGAATGAACATCAATCCAAGAATATCCTTCCGATTCCCCTCTATCGAGCTAGAGGATTTTCGTCGGTAATACCTTTCCTATAGATGGTAAATGCGATCGTCTCCTGCTGTGGTGCTAAAAGTGCGCAGGCTAAAAGCGAGGGTGCGTTCTTTTAGGCATCGGATTTGCCGAACGGGCGTTTTTTGTACAACGCGGATACGTCGTAGCCGGCTGCGCAGCTATCCTACAATAGACTGCAATTTTGCCATTTCACCAAGATTGATTGATTGAATAGACTGCAATAGACGCAGGCACGCAGGCGCCTGGTGTCCGTTCGAACAACACCATTTTCGCGGTCGTGGCCGGGCATTGCATCATTTGTTACTCTGTATGTACCTACCAAAGACAAAGACGTAATCCACTATTGACGTAATCTGACCGTATTGCCTCTGATTATTTATTTGATTTATTGCCATACTTTAGACAATTTTAGAAGGAGATATCAGCCATTAACTAGGAAGAAGAAGATTCGGTCGATTCTGAAATGACACGCGATGACAATGTTCACATTAATTGTTATATCGCAGAAATGTCGCATTCATGTCAATTGCGTATTGTGATTATTGATCAGTTTTTTACAGATTCTTTGTTGAAAATAACAGAGAGGTTATAATAACATAATCTGAGGATGGCTGATGAAGTTTTGTGGAAGAGGCCTAGACTGGGTGACGATGAGGAGGAGCTTCTGCGCCAGCAGGAAGAGTTCCTGAAGGCAAAACAACCGCCGTCCACTTCACAAGGCAGTGGAGAGGTGATAAATCCGGTTATCATGAAAGATAAGATTCAGGAATCAGAAGGAAAATTGCAGGACATGGTGCAGAATATACCTGTAGTATCATCGAACATAATACTTGGCAATATCATGGAGAGGAAATTTAACATCAACAAATATGAGTTCAACGACAACCGCGTCTCCACAGCAGTTGAGCTCTCTAAGGTTTTTAGATCCGTGTCACTTATGAACAAGGTATATCTGATTAACATGTCTCTCTGTTATCTTTTTAAGTCAACTCAACACATTTTGTTGTTCTTTTATAGAGCGATAGTAAGCAGAGTTTATTCTCACAGAAAGTTCTTGCGGACAAAATATCTGTGAGAGATAATTGGATGAAGATTCATATAGGCGAATCTTCCCACGAATCTTCCTCGTGCAACAAGGAAGAAGACATTGTGACAAAGTATCATTTACTTCAAATTTACAAAGAAAATTCAGAAAAGCTGGCACAAATGAGCGAAGCAGAAATATTAAGAGAAAAAAAGAAGCTTAATGAGACTCTTGATCCTAAGATAATACAATTTTTAAGAAATAAGAAAAATAAATCTTCCAAAAATCTAGTTGAACAAGATAGTAGGCAACTTAGCTCTTTAGATATGAATAAAACTGCAATGGCTACAGAAGTGTTCAATGATAAAAAGCTAAAGCTTTCGTTAAATGATATTGAACAAACGGACTATGAGAATGATATAAGAGGCACTTTAAGCACAAAAGAGACAACGGTGGATACGGAAATATCTAGCAACAAAAAGATTAAGCTATCCAAAGATAATGGAGATACAGAAATGGATTGTGAGGACGACATTTTGAGCATACTAGACCCTAAAGAAATGTTTGAAGAAGGTAAACGGAGAGGATGGCTTCATATGAACATTCCTGAACCAGAAAAGTTGAAGTGGATAGAAGACTTGCCAGAAAAGGAGAAAGACGAGGCCTTGCCAAACAAAGAATATAATGCGAGATTTGATTTTAATGGTAAATAATAAAATAATATACATCAACTCATTCTGCTACGCTATTGATTATCTCGATCTTTTATCTCTATCATTTACTTTTTTATATTTTTTAGGCCTTTTATTGCCATATAAGGATGAGAGTTTAACCATCGACAAGGGCCTTCATCATCACGGCGAGGAACCCGAACGTCCTGGATACTCTCTTCAGGAGTTGCTGCAATTGAGCAGGTCTTCCAGTCAACAGCAACGGTGTACAGCCCTTACCACCTTGGCCAATATCATGGACAAAACGCGTAAGGGTTGGTATGACAGAGCCTTGCATCCAACACCACTGACCGCACTCAGTCAAAAGAATATCCTGCTGCTGCTGCGATTTTCGTTGGACGACTCGTCGGTAGCCGTGGTCACGGCGACTCTACAAGCTCTCAGAGCTTTCCTGGTCAGCGAGGCGGACGAGGTATGCTTGAACAGACTGCATGGATTCGAAGAATACACAGAACCCACCCTGACACCTCAACTTGAAGACAAGGATACAAATAATCTGAAAGATCACGAGTTGGCGCAGTTGGATGCCGTGGCTGCGTTACTGAGATCGGATTTCTTATTAAGAATTAGGTATAATTTGTCTTCTTTTTTTGTCAAATATTCATAATACTTTGATTTAAATATTATGTTTTTATTGAATTCTTATTTTAATAAGTAAAATAGTGAAGTTAATTTGTAATTGCTTGTATAGATACGTTTTAAATACAATGCATCCACCACCTGTTGGAGTAACGTGTGCTTTAGAGATACTTATCCGTTTCGCGAGGCACTCACACATAACGGCATTGAAAATCTCGTCTACACCATATTTGTTGGACACCATCATCCAAAATTTTATACCATTGTCTGCAGACCGACTAGGTAAATTAAGCTTGAAATAATGTATAAATAACGTATTATCTTTAAGTAAATTTAAATAAGTTAAAAAAACTCTAAATAAATTTTAAAAATCTAAGATTTATTTAATGAATAAATAATTATTGATGATGTATTTAAAGAGCTTGGAATTTTTTACAGCGATGCATGATGAGATAGATAATGTTTACGGGATTCCTGTAGTAACAGCGATTAAATTATGTCGCGTTCTCGTCACGTATGGCAAGAGGCCCATCGCACAGAAATTAGAGAACTTTAAAATTATTCAAATCATTTTAACGTATATTAGCAGCGAGACAGGGTAAGCTTTTCTATTCGTATGTATAATACATAATTTTCGTATATTTATTTTATTAAATACATAATATTTCGGCAGGAAAGATCACATAAATCTCAGCATTGAGAGTCTGCGACTCTGGCGAATGTTACTGCATTACGAAGTAGGTCTGGACAGTGTCACGGGTGCCCAATTAACTCTTGTATCACAATTACAGCTGTTATTAAGTAATCATGATATTCAAAACACATCCGAGTTGGCGTGCGAGCACGCCGCGGCGTTGATTGCTGTAGCAAGTCATGAAAAAACGTTAAAACCAAACATCTTTACATTGCTAATGAAGTGGAGTACGCAGTTTTCATCGGTATCTAATCCAACGGTGAGTGTAGTTTTTTATTATTAATCTATTTATAATTAGTTTAACAAGTACTATATTAAGAAATAATTACTTGATAAAAATATTCAAAAAATATTAAGACTATATCTTGTTTTTATTTTTATTATCTTAAAATTCTTAAATCATTATCTTAACGCTTATCAATATTCGAGAAAGCATATAAAGTATTATAAATTTTAGTGGAGTGTTATGAAATTAATTGCGGAGAGTTTATCCGCCGTTGACGAGATGTCCGCATTTAAAACAACATGGCTATGCAACCAGCATGTTTTCTTAACTCTTCGGTAGGCATATTTTTTTTCTTTTCTTTGTATTTGGGAACGTACGTATTAAAAAAGGACTTACGATATATTTATTTTTTTTTTTTTTTTTTTTTTTGTAGTTCCAGTTCAAACTTATTGAGCGACTACAACGTGGCTATGAATCGGGAACCGTCCTGTCTTCCAAACTTGAATGTTCTCACAGAAAACGGAGAGTTGCAACCGATTGTGTCAGTAAATTCGTGCATACCGTTCTTAGCGACAATATTCAATGCATTTTACAATAATTTTCGCGTAGTAGAAATTCGTTTGATATTTGAACACCCATCCTTCCGCAAATATCTAGAAGATTTGGAAAAGACCGAGTGGAGTTTGGAAAGATCGTGGTTTAGCAGAACGGAATTATATTTTTTGACAGCAGTAGTACGAGCAGTATCTCTTGTTGGAGACACAATTAACAATCAGACAGCCAAAATTATGTGGAAGATTACTATCAAACTTATCTCGACATTACCCGCGGACGCTACAGATTATGTGAGGAAGCTCCTTCAGATCGCGTTGTCGAACGAAAAGATAAATTTAGAGGTAATCACTAGCGAATTAGCCAAATTAGACTTGACATCCACAATAGATCAGGTCAAGATAGACTTGCGTTCCGATGCGACATCGTTGTACGAGAGATATATTGCGCCGAATGGCGATTGGAACCAAGCGGCGATGCCAAAGGACTGGCTCTTCTTGCCTCTAGTTCACATGTATACAAAGTCCAAAAACGATATCAAGTTACAGTCGGAGGACAAGGATAGTGTCGTGACAGTTCTTAGTCTAGCATTAGTTTTGCCCGATCTTATGGAGAAACTGTCACCTACTTTGAGATTCAGCAGACTGATACTGGTGTACCTCTGTGATACCATCTACCTGCACAATGATGTAGCCATGCTGCTGCTCAATGTCCTGTCGAATCTGCTGAGAAGATACCATGCGCGATTGAATTTACGAACGGAACTGCCGGGATTGAGCTCCTTCACTGATCTGTTCACGACATTGTGCGAGCATTTCTACTCGAGCTCGTACGGCGACGACGGTTTTGCCATGATATTGCTGGTGCCGATAGCTCAACGGCATGATTCACATTATCGGAAATTACTGTGGTCGGAACACGCGGCCGCGTTGCGATACCTGAAACTGTCACCAGAGAAGTTGGTGTTGCCGTTGAAGGAGTATCTTTATCCGGAAGAGGACGACACGTCGCTCATAGAGAGCTACATCACGGCGCTAGTTCGCGGTGTGATCAAAGAGACATGGTGCCCAATCCCCTTTACGATCGCGGTACACCACTCGGCGATGTATCTGAAGCGCACGAATAGACTAGCGATGCGAATGCGTACACAAGTGAAGAAGTTGCAAAATAGAGATATCGCGGACGCATTGCTGCACTATGTGCCACCACAATTATGAGTGTAAAATAACAAAATAGATAGAAAATGTGATTTTTTGTATTTATTGTATGGAAATAATGTGTATGTATATACATATATATATATATATTTTTTTTAGATATATTTTATACCAGAGTGATCTTTAATTATACACAGGGTTGGGTAAATTAATATTTTTATAAACTAAATTAAGTTAATGGCTTATAAAATTAATAAAATTATAAGTTAAAAAAGTTGAAAAGGAATAAAAAATTAACTTCAGTTTAAAAAAAGTTAATTTTGAAAAAATAATTTTTGAGATCAAAATATAACTTTTCTTAAATTAAAATTACTTTAAATAACAATTACAATATAAATTATTAGATAAATTTAATTTTTTTATTCACATATAAGTCATATGATATAATTATTATAAAATACAAAATAGTGTATAAATAATATGTTTATTATAAGTCTTATTATAGGGTTTCTAGTCACAAAATTATTGAGCTTTTTCTAAATTAATTTATTTCTAATGTTTAAGATTTTATTGAAAAAAAAATTGGTATTAAAAGAGATATAATAAAAAAATTCCAATTTAAAAAAGTTAATAAATTAAAGTTGAAAAGTAACTGAATTAAGTTAAAAATTATATATATTGAAGTTAAAATTAACTTTTTAACTTTTTTTTAACTTGTAATGTTTTAATTAGTTCTATTACCCAACTCTGATTACATATATGTATACATAAATTAAATTTATATTAAGAGTGCTGTGTCATGGCACCAATTTTTCGTGTAATCAATCAGAGGTGTTATACCTATAGAAACATCAGTAAAACGAGGCAATCTCGTGCCTCCAATCGATACGCATTATGCGAAAAATCTATGATTTTAATATTTCAACGCCATAGGACGGTACCCTAACAAATCGCGGAAAATTCCGAGCATTGCATCTCGGAAGCTCGATTTATTGTATAATAAATTCCTTTTCTTTGCCTTATATTAGGTGATGAGCAAGACTTGTACTATAATTGCAGTACCTGCAATACACGCGTGTGTGTACATACATTGTATATGCACGCGTCTCAAGCCAGTAATTTCGCATACATGAAATTTTTTTCTTCTAAATATATCCTCCGAAGTTTAAACATATAATCGAGAATCACCCTGTGTATGCAATACATTTATACAATTTGTAAAGGTAATTTCGTTAATCCATTAAATGAGTAGAGAAAGTAGAAACGATCTGCATAATTACAGTAAGCGTAAAGACGTTAATTGGTCACTTCGCTGATTGACAAAGTTTTCTTTAAGACTTCGAATTCCTATCGTAGCTCTCTCTGAAGACTCTTAAAATTAATGTACACGATATCAATCAAGACAGAGAAACGAGTTTTACAAAAATCCTTTATCATTCATGATAAGTGAAAAGATAAAAAAGAAAAAACATGCGGATAAAATTATCGTAAATGAAAAATAACGTCGAAGCAAACAATACGTGTAAAAGTGCATCGTACACTTCGATCGCGAAGTTTTACGAAAGCTGACGCGTCTACGTCACACCGCTGACACGAGTAGGACTTCTGTCGATGCTTTCAATTATAAAAAAAAAAACGCCGTTCTTCCTGACCGCGGCATATTGCCTCGCGATTGATTCGTATATTCACAATTAAGTATTAATCAGAAATCAATGACGCTGTCGTACACTATTATCGATGTGTGTTTGTTTTAGAGTTCGTTTTTCTATCTTATTCATTTCAGCGGTAATCCCTGACCAGAGAAAACAATTACAATCAATTATATCTACCAACATTACAGTTGTTTATGATTTATTTTGCATCGAAAAATTAGCATGTGCAATTATTACACTATACTGGTTGTGCAATATGCAATTAGTATATACTGTAACGCATAAGTTCTATGGAGTTTCTAGCTGGTACATAAGATAAATCCTCTATTTTTTTAATTTCTAGGAATATTATAATATAATGATAATTTAATTAATTAATTTTGTTTTGTAGGCAATCTTTTTGATGTAATGTTTCGATGTTTTTTCGATGCAATGGAAGCCTCAAAATATCAGTTTGCGTCAGGCTTCTTTGAATAACTTGAGTCAACTATTAACGCAATATTGTTAGCCAATTAATGACGATTAATCTCAATTATCTGTCGATTGTAACATAACACTAGGAAATTTCGACGCACAATTTATATTCATCGTACTGAATTGAAAATACTCTCAATTTAAAATAATCTGGCATTAACTTAATCAAGTCGATCTCAGAGCCAATTTTCAAAGTGTTTCCAGTGAGAAATGACAATGGAATCAATATCGAATCGATGTCAATTTAACGTCGATTCGATGTTGATTTCATTGTCACTTCTCACTGGGTTAGGGTGTTGCCGTATTTTGATAGGCAATATAATTGAATAGGCAAAATTTTCAGACTTCTATTCTTTATATTACATTACCTTTTCGAATTAAAAATTGTCAAATAGACTCTGATTATGATCTGTTTTTGCTTATCTTGAGGTTTTATAGAGAAAAGTACCTGGCTTTAATTCATCCGAACATGAGCCTTATTGATACAAGCTGTGTTTACCATTTATGAGCGTAAAGTATTTAGCCGATCGTGTGCGAGAGGCATCGATTGTGGCAGGTTACTCGCTGTATAATGAACTGGCAACGAGTCACCGGTACCGCGGGTGAGGCTGATGACGTTTCGTTAAGATTCTATGCCGAGCTTTCTGTAGGTCTCTCGATCCACCGTAACGAGACGTCCCTCGACGCTGGAACAATCAAGCTCGATGCAGTGCAATCTGGCACCCCACTCACAGTGACTCTGATCATCTAGCCGGTAGTATTTGATCTGCAGACAGGTGGTCAGGTAGCCGGAACCGAGGACTCTCATGGCAATCGGCAGATCTTCCCGATGACCACGTGCACTTGCCGGAATATCTTTGGTGCTGTGATAAGCGCTATAAGCGCACGCTGTTGCGTTCCTCGCGCGTTCAATCGCCTCCACCTGTTTCCCACCGATACTCAGGGATCTGGTAAAATCACAGAAAAATACGTTCCGTATATAGTTATAATCTCTTGGAAAATACATCCATATTGAGTTACATTGAATTGGAATAAAAGTTTATATAGCGCTATTATATGTACGCACTTGACAACATTTACAAGCAACTTCATTAAAAATAAACAAAATTAAAAAAGATTTTAAAGTTTGAAATTTCTACTTTCAAAAGGTCGCCTGCCTATGTCTTCTGACAATAGTCTAGAGACAGAAGTGAATTTGATCACTTTAATAATAATTCACGTACATATTATAGAAAACTACGAACTGAACAAAACTGGAAATTTTCTCTTCTCAATTTTATAGTCCTATGAAAAAGTAAAAAGTTTCGACTTTCTATCGTGAAAACTTCAAATTTTTCCTACATAAATCTCGTTAAAAAAAAATTTGTTTTTTAATTTTTTATTATTGAATTCTCATTGCGAATTAAATGAAAAAAACATTTTAACTTTAATTGCTCATAATTCCTTTAAAAATCGCACCACAATAAAAAAAAACAGAAAGTTGAAACTTTGCTCTATATCATATTATTATCAAATTTTCATATTATTAAAAAATTTGAAAAACATGTGAAAATTAATATAAATAATAAAGTAGCCAACTTTTGCTTCAATCTTTCATTGTATTAGGTATTTTTCTTACTTTCATGGGTATCTTCTATTTCCTCTGTGGTATATATACGCCTTAGAGAGAGAGAGAGAGAGAGAGAGAGAGAGAGAGAGAGAGAGAGAGAGAATTGCACTCTGAATTTCGTAATTCTAGAAATTAATTCTTACAAATTAGATTAAATAATCGTTATATTAAAATAAAATGTATTGTTTCTTATCATATTTAATTAGATCACTATGTGTTACTTAAATAATTTAAGATCTAAAATAATATAGCTTATTGCTAAAGATTATATAGTAAAGAAATAGGAAGACAAAGAGATATACGTCAATTTATACATGTAATGACGAACGGATGAGAAGTCTATAACTATTATTGCACCTCTTCACGCTAGCATTCTGCTTGATGACCTATTTCTTCACAACACAAAACTGGTTATTTATTTGTAAGAGGATTGTATCATTTGCTTATTCGGCATATTGACTGTCTACAAAGTGAGAAAGCCCAGATAAAAGTTCAAACGAATGCAGCGGAAATGACGCGATGAACGCGCGCCGCGTTTCACAGCGCGCGTTACAACACAACGTGGTGAAACTCTTCTTTTTAGAAGCGAAAATAGATGTTTTGCGTAGCACAATCGTTGCCACGTGTGTATACTTTGGTAATTATTTTTCCTAAGTCTGGCATAACGTCAAGATAAACGAACCGACGATTATTATGTACAACATTCCTGATACTCGTAAAATTTATCAGTTTACAATGCTTAGAAATGACGATCTGAATTGGCAGAATACCATCAATCAAAATGTGAATGTCAAGTATGAAATTACGAATGCCGTTTCATCCAAGAACTTTGTTCAAACATTTTAAGCACTTTTAATCAATTATTATATTAAATTAAACTATCTTCTCATATATAGATTAAAACACGCAATTTTTATTAAACAAAAATTGCACATTTATTTGAAGAATTACATGATAGATAAAATGTGATTATATTAGGTATATATATATATATATATATATATACTGATGAATGCTATATCGCTTAAAACATTTACCGTACTTCTTAACCCCTTTCTACGCTAATTAACTAATTAGCTCTAGCTTACCGTTAATAACTAAATACGCTTACAACTATTGAAAAAGAGTTCAAGGATGATTGCTTTTAATCCTGACTGTATATAAGAACCATACGTTGTGTGTTGGAATAATGCTTGCTGATTACTTTGGCTTTACTCTACTGGATCCTTCAATCGCGGATTTGGATCTTACGTCAGGTTGGTATTCTTGGACGCTTTGATCCTTAGATCGACAGATCTATATATCTTCAAAACGGTCTAGTTTCTCGACATGGACACGAGACACCCGCGCGAGCACACACACACACACACACACACACATTGACTTTTATTTTTAGAGTTTTCACGATGACAAGAGTTCGCGCTACAAATGACCCGCGTGTGCGATCGTGTATCGCACTGTGTATCAGTTGCGTGCATCAGAGCTTATTGCCCAAGATAAACAACCATAAGAATTAAATCGCTATATCTCTATAGAAACAATTAATGGTCTGTAAATCCTGAAAGCATGAAAAATGGAACACAAGACGATGCATTGTACACGAAGAATGCAATCTAAGCAATTTCCGAAGAAACACTCTAATTTAAGATTTATGAATAATTAAAAAATTATTATAATACTGATTCTTTGTAAATTAGTTTCCTACAGTGGAGACTTTTGTATGGAGTATATATAAATGTTTAGATTCCTTATGCCAGATTTGAAAAACAAATTGAAATTTTGGTGCAAATTTTAACAAATATATATGGATAGAAATAACAGTATAAATAAAGATGCAGGCTCTAAAGACTGTGAATAACGCTGCGATGCACATTAACAATAATATTAAGGGCTTGCATAACTCGATCACGTCCATTAAATGTAAATATTTTAATGGACGATCGAGTTTATTTGTAAAAACAATACTCGAGGAACGCGCTTTGTAATTTTAACTTAATAATTCATTTATATTTATTGTGTACGACACAGACGTATACATATATATGGTATATATATCTACAATACATTTGTACGAAAAGAAAAATCAATCCGACATTTACTGACTCGCTCCTCTCTCCTGAGGTGTTTTGGTGTATTCCATATGCCAAAAAATTAAAATAAAGTCTTACATAGGTTATACCTATAGAATATCGCTTAATTAACTTAAAAATAGTGATGTTAAAGAAGTGAAATAAAAATTCTGTGTTGAAGACAACATAAAAAATTGTATCTAAGCATTGTGATAAATTAAGGAGACTTAAAAGTATGATTTATACGAGGTAGAAAACTTTCACAAGTTTTTGAAAACAAAAAATTTCGCACAGATCTAGATGCACCCTACTGCCTTCTAAAGAATTAAGTGAATGTAAAGAAACTATACACAAAACAGTATTTACCTTAATTGTGGTGCCTTTATTGATGGAAGTAAATCATTGAAATCGTGTCCAAATTGCAGGAGTAATCGCAAAAAAGTGAATACTGTTGTGTAGTTTATATTTATTACTTCTTTAGATAAATTTTGCAATTACAGAAAAAAGGCCCTCGTGTTCTCTCTCTCTCTCTCTCTCTCTCTCTCTCTCTCTCAGGTTTCTCTCTGGTTTAAAGATTAAAAATGTATACCCAAGAGCTACATCTCTAAAATAAGAGATGAGCCGAAACGGAATTGCAATCGTGGACTGGCATCTAAAGGCGCGCTTACGGTCGATATAGCATTATCGTTCGTAAAAAATGCAACACCCGTCGGCTCGTAACATAAGCTCGTCAATGTGTCTAAATTTCGTGTCCTCCTGTCTTACTCCGTCCATAAGGAATATTATTACCACCGGGAAACAAGAACGGCAAACTTTACGATGCTCATTACAAAATTTTAATCGCTCGACTTTGTGTAATATACATATATATACATAGGTATACATATATAGGTACATACAATTAAGCCTCCGCCAACTCCCGCGCGAGGGGTAATAGCCTAATAAAGCGTACAGACGTTCACAATAATTAATTAAATGATGTATAACAGACGACGTGCGTATGCGTACACTGTCATTTTGAGACGAATTATTATAATTGCTGTTTTTAGTAGAGACGTGAAGTACCCCTGTTCTTGCCGGGCGGGGAATGAATTGTACGTCGTCGGAAAGCAGGCCGCATGCAGCAATAAGCGAGTGCATATCGCGTGATTCAGACTATAATGATCCGCGGCTGTTTAAAATTCCACGAGATTTTGACGATAGCGACGGGTGCAGTGCATGGAAAGCCGGATCGCGGTATAACTAAGTAGAAGGAAAGGGATGGATTGTCCGAAAAATGACGAGGGAAATTGCTCCATTTCTGCCGTGTCGCACGGCACGCGAGCGGCCTTTCGTCGCGTGGCACCGGCGTGACTTCTCGAAGCTCACGCGGACACTTCCGACTTCGTGATTACGCCGAGGAGTAACTGAAATAATATTCATGCACATCGCGTTTGTTCGCGCATAATCTCCATATATTCGATTCAACGTGTGCAAATCACGTGCAAATCGCGCCTGGCACGTTCGCCGCGCCGTATAAATCATTCGCAGAATGTTGCATTAAAGAGAAAAGTAACAGGTTTAATTAATTATTAATACAATAATATCGTGCAGCTTTATCGCGCGACTCAATTATCGAATGAAACCTATATACCACACTTCTTATACCTTTTTATATAGTATATCGATCTTAAAGCTCCTCTATATACGTATACATTGTGTTATCTCTAACTTCCGGCCTTGAGTCATTTTGTATCACAAAGATGAACGGTAATTTCGTTTTAATTCCGGTAAACTCGGCGCCTCAATTTTCCCTCGGTAACGGCTAATGTGACACTTCTTCTCTTACGGATTGTACCGATATACCTATAAAATCTACTATTTATAATAACGCGTGTGGTATATGATCGCGCGCGCCGCGTATCTTCCACAGTGGACGGAATATTAGTAATTACAATAATTTATTGCCGTAATTACGATGCGATCGTTTTCTACGCGATATTTATCGCAGGGACTCGCTTCTCACCGGGGGGCTAATCGCAGTATACCTATAATACCCGGCGGGGCAATATTTCAAGCCTGAGCTCGGTGATTGAATTCATGACACACATTCATTAAGTGGCGCACAAGATCGCGATTGTATACAAATAAATGATACATCCATCATGTTTCAGCGAAAAGGTTGATAAGACCGCAAGACGGTCCCGCGATGTCTTACGACTATACGTCAAGCAGTTGATCGTCCGCACGTTGCATCCCTCATCAGCGGCGCGGCGCTCGGCGGTGTCATCGATCAACCAATTATAAGCAGCACGCGAGCTGCACGAGTGTAAAATCACGATCGATTCTCCGAGACTGGAACGAGTTTTACAGTTCAAGGCGACAACGCGTCCGCCTCGATCGGGTGCCGGGGAATCCCGAACTGCGGTGTCATTATACAGCGCGCGCTCGCATATCCTATATGTTTAACGTGCCGATTTCAGGTTTATACATACTCGCTCATGCTCTCGTTTAGAAACTGTGCGCAGGTATAATATATCAGTTATCTCGCGACAAGATCACGTATTACATGCGTATACCTAATGCGGTCTCCTTTTGTAAAAGCTATACGAGGAAGAAATTACGTATAATGCCTCCCGATAGTATATAACGTGTTCCAAAATACATCTAATTATCTTGTGCAAATTCACTCGTGTCGCAGCATGCCCATCGTCCTTCTCATACGTGCTCATTTGACTTTAAGTTCGTGCAAACTTTCCTCGACCCGAGTTTAATCCTTAATGTCGTCGATATGTTTTGCGAGTTTACGCGCGACCCCGTTTGTCCCGCGTATACATATATATTACAAGTTTCTCAACCTATACAGAAAAATTTCACGATGCAATACGACATAGAGAAAATGAAATAAGAGTAAAATTTTTGCATAATATATATTGTATTAAGTGACTTTTGCATTAAACAGCACACATATATTTATTCGAAATCTCAATATATGGTAAATCTTGTCGCTCCTGATTTATTTATCTATTGAAAAATTACTTTTAATCTTTTTCATTCACAAATGTAAAAGTTTCCACATATTTTATTTAAATTGGAATTAATTAATATGGAAAAATTAATAGCCTTAAAACTCCTGTGCTGTCTACTACCATTTCAGATTGTGACGTCAGAAGTGAGAAAATATACAATGAAAGTTTTTGCAAAGTACCATATGTATCAATATGGAAATACGCGTTTTAATAAAACAATGCCTCGATAGAATCGATTAGTAAAATACATAACTCTCCTTTCGTTTCGTTATAATATATAACTGCAGTATATCTGGAAACGAATAATGCACAATCAGAAACGAAATAAGTTATTTCAAGGCTACCGACAAGTTGTCAAATTAATAATATTGTATATGGAAATAGATATGATTTAACTTTTGCCCAAAACAAGAAGATATAGTCTCCCGCGTACATTTTATAATATATTCTATCGATTGTAAATGTTATCTTATTGAAAAATATTTCTTGCATTAAAATATAGAAATATTCCTATTTAAATATAATTTGCAAAAATTTTTGTGCTTTTTCGCTTCTTACGTTACGATTTGATACATTACGATTGAGATAGTAATGATGAGCGAATAGAAAGAGGATCGAGCCTTATAATACAATATTATTCAGCTTCATTTTTAGAATAAAACTGGCTAGCAAAAAAGTATTATGCCAGGATTAAATTTTATCATAAAATTAATAATAAAAGTGTCTGACGATCTAAAGATTTTATTTCAGCACACTGAAGAAAATTCTTGCAAACTAATACAGCGATCAGGCGTCGACGTAAATAACTTTACTCGCAATAGGGTAAAGTATTTAATACAGATTGGGGTGATATTCTTCTATCTATTAGATGCTCACGAAAGTAAACGTTATTCGGCAGCCGAGTTTATTTTTAGTATTACGGCTAAGTTGGCATTATTAGCGATTCTATATCTGAACATATAGAGAAAACCGTAATCCTCGTCCCTGGAGCATAGAAGCTCAGACGTTGAAATTTATCGCCGGCTCTTACCCCATCTTTGCGCTGAAAATGATATAAATTTCTGATAAACTGCTATTAGTCGAATGGGACTTTTTTTCGCAGTAGTTTATAGCCTCCCTCCTCTCTTAACGCTCCCTAAAATGCTTATATTTGATGTACTCTAAATCCGATCAAATGATTCATTACAACTATTATAATAATCCATTAATTCTGCAGATTCAACCAAAAATTGTTATAGATATACAATACGTGGACTGGATTCTAAATATATTTAAGTTTGGTCAATAGAGTGAAATTTTCATCTATATAACGAAGATAGAAACATTCTATCAAATTATAACAGAAATGATCATCTAGTCAGAAATATCTAGATTAGTCTAGATATATATATATAAATATATATATATATATTCGTGATTTGACACACGTTTACTTTTCTGAAGTAAAACTAATAATGTACTCATCGGCAAATCATCGAGATCACGCAATGCGGAATCCCACTGTCCTCCTAAAAGAAAATCCGACTCCAGGAATCAGCAGTCGGAGAAAGGGGGAGGTGCCCGATGTATATATATGTGTAATTGCACATTCACTGTACCTACTGCAGCAGTTGCGGCGGCTTGAAGCTAATATCAAGCCGGTAGGTCGTCTCGCAGCTCAGCTTCACCGTCTTCAGCTGCCGGAACCTGGCGGACGTCTCCATCTTGCAGAAGACTGGACCGGCACCTGGTTCCCTCCTGAGGGACAAGGTCACGCGAAAATGTCCATCGGCCCCCATTTAGCCGCCGCTCAGATACTCCATAATAGTTCTCTCCTCTAACAGTCTTGGTGCCTCAGGGAAGAATACATATATTGAGCAGCCGCGTATGCACCAGACACGCGGTGCCGGTGTCACTATCCGACGCACCGGTACGTACTATCGGGAGCGAGCCGCAAGAAGAGGAGGCGGTCGGTGCAACCTGCGCCGCGGGCGTCGCGACGCTCACTGATCCGTCGATTTGACGTTTGCAACGTAAACCGGCTGCTCCGGCTTGGCTCCGGCGGCTTTTCTCCTTTTTCTCGTACTGGCGTGTATCTTCCTCAGGAGATTGGCCAACGTTAAGCTTCTGGCAATGATAAACGGTACGATGCATGCTAGCTGCTTTGTACAAGAGAACACGGAGATATTGTGCAGGATGATGTATTAGCGCGTTTAGACAATTCACGTGAACAAAAAAGATCAATTTAACTATCTCTTTCACTCAACATTTACAAGACCTAAATTAATACAAGAGGAGGAAGAGTTTTCCAAAGGATATAAATTTAAATTAATGCGTGTTTTAAAATTCGTAACCGCATGCACGAATTGATTTCATTTACGTTTGCAGGGTATCGAAAGTTTTCAATATATAAATGAGCAATTTAACTTGCCTCTCTTAATGCTTGACATTTTACATTTTCCGGTTAACAGCTCCTCGATTGTATCGCTTATGTTTACTTTACTTAGTATACATATACTATATGTATATAGGATTAAGTATGTACATCAAAGTCATATGCTTTTATGGCTGCTACTTATTGTGTGCTGTACAATCAACAAGCAAGACAGGGGAAGGCTCACGATCTTCTAGAAATTTGGAAAAAATTATTAGCGAAAAAAATTAATACAAATTAAATATTAGTATAAATAATGAACTCTCTCTCTCTCTCTCTCTCTCTCTCTCTATTACGATCTCGAATGATCTCGATATCGAAAGAATTTAATTTACAATAAAGGAATAAAATAATAAAATGTGTAGGATGTGTAGGTACTTGTAATAAATTCGTCTCTGAAGGAAGTAATTATATGAAAACTGTGGTATCTCTGTGTAATCTTTATTATTATATCTGTATTTTGTATAAAATAGATATGTTATAAAATACATTCGCGCGATTAAATATTCATATTACAACTAATCTGGTCTAGTGCAGTCATGTTGGCGTGCGCGTGCTAGACAAGTCTTGATAACAGGTATTCCGATTTATAATACGAATTTTTCAGAAGCAACATTAATATTAACGATAGAGAGAATCGGTAAAAATATACTCTGCTATAAAAATATAATAGGGTCAACAAGACCCGATGCGATTGTAACGCGTGGAAACTTGACAATATACGACGTAGCTGTTACTTTCTTTTTAAAAAAAGGGAGTTAGAACCTTAATTGAGGAAAGTGTTTCATCTAGCGGCCTTGACCGGTCGACTTAACTGCAAACAAAGATCGATTTGGCATGCAACTAAAACAGTTTACAATCCGACCTCTATCGGTGGTGACGCACAAGGAAAGAAAAGTATGTTTTCTCGCATTAAGGGACACCGTTGATTTCTCAATCGTGATCGTGTGAAGCTTCACAGGAGCTAGAGACGTGTTGCACAGTACTACTCGGTCATAACAATAAATCGACTGTGCTAAAAAGTATTATAAAGCACCGTTTTTTGCATGATATTACGTAATTAAAGTAACGAATGAGTACAATTAATGGGAGATGAAATTACATTAACATGTAATTTCAGATAAATCGCATGAGATGATTTTCTCGCGCACGAACACAGCTACGGTACAAAAGTAATCACAGGATCGATACTTACTCGAGAAAACTGAGTCTTTAGAGCTCTCGTGACTCTAGTGTTTCTTTATTACGCTTACAACAAATATGAGCGTGCAAGGTGTCGATACATCTTCTTTAATTCTCCAATAAAATTAGTAATCCTAATCTTGTTTACTATACTCTAGGCTTCCATATATCTCGCCAATCTTGAGCGACGTTCATAATTAAATGCTGTCGTTCAATTTGTTTTTTATCAGACTCTTCGCTAGAAAATGTACTTAATGTCTGACCGACTTTAATGGTCTGACCGATTTGCAAGGAGAATCGAAAATCTCGCGATGCCTCAAACAGAAGCACGATCGTGGATCCGAGTCTGAATTCACCAAACAGATCGCCTTTGGCAATACGCGCGTTATCTAAACTCGCTTCCTTCCAGTGCGCGCTTTCAGGCCAGTGTATCGTATTAGTCGCCAATTCTTTGTCGCAATAGACTCGTATGGAGCCCACGTTTGTCGCTCCGACCGCTGCATAAGCCATAAAGCCGCCTGTCCATTCCCCGATATACACAACGCGTTCGTTCAATGAGAACAAGTTTGGCATGAATTTGAGCACCTTCGGATTGACGCTCAATAGCTTTCCTAAAAATAAGCAGGTTGCTTACAAAATTAAAAGAGACACTTTATTATGAGGAGTTATAGGAGCAGTGTTTCAATATACACCGCTAGTACTGAAAATCTAAATGTAGTATACATAACATGAACTATAGATTTTCAGTACTGGCAGTGTATATCACAGAGTATGGCCAGACTAATCTACAATATACCACGTATTTTCCGTTTTTTTTTTCTTTTTTTTTCCAATAATAATCGTCTCTTGTCTCTTCCCGAAATCAACAGAGAATAAAGAAACAAAATAAGAGGTAAAAAAAGTGCAAGAAGCAGGAAGCAAAGAGAATATAATATTGTGTAATCTTAAAACTTCAAAGAGACAAGGTATACCTGGAAAATGCCGTCGAAATTTTATGCTCATATCGGTAGGACTATGGAACCGATGATAATCGCCAGGTGCCAAGTAAACAATCAGCTGATACAATCTATTGTTTGGATTCTTCAGAAGTGATTTAACATAATCGTCCTTCTGTGTGTTTTTGGCGATTTGATTTAATGTAAAATCGTTTAAATGATCACCCAGAAATTGTCTAAGATCATATGTTACTCCTTTCACTTGTTCCACGCGACAAGAAGTCACCGGTCCAAAATAAAGCACCTTACCATCTGCAGGTGAAATCTGAGAGACCAGATATTCATATTAAATTTGTTCTTTTTAGCTGAACTCTCTCTCTCTCTCTCTCTCTCTCTCTCTCTC
>NW_017276192.1:1264359-1277419 GCF_001594065.2 Cyphomyrmex costatus
TCTCTCTCTCTCTCTCTCTCTCTCTCTCTCTCTCTCTCTCTCTTGATGCAGTTTATTTCTTTTTCTTTTTCTCTCCAATATAAAAAGAAAAACAGGAAAGAGATAAAACATGCAACAAGAAAAATAAACTTTTAACACTCATGTAAGTTTGAATTAAGATAAGAAATTAGTTGTTTGTAATTTTTTACATGGTTATTTTCTTTTTTTTTTTTTCTTCAAAGTGAGAAGGAAAAGATGAATCGTATATGTTCAGCTAAATAGAAACTTATTAATCAACGTCTATAATAAATATTTACCATCAAAATTAAAACAAGTATAAAAGGCTATACAGAGTCATACGCTGTTAACCGAGCGCGGAAATTACAAAAAAAAATCTTACATTTAGATTCAATTCAAAGTCGAAAGGTGGAGTAAAGGAGTTAACCAGATTTGAAATTTGAAAAAATGTCTGTGAAGTTTAATGTAAAGTTTTAATTACACCAAGTGTTGGCTTTACCTCTGTTGGTGAAGAATGCTCTACATTTCAACAACTTCACCATCTCTAAGATATTTTTGTATTGTCGCTGATGATGGTCCAGATTAAAGGACCAAAACGTTCGACTTTGAATTGAATCTAAATGCAAGATTCTTTTTGTAATTTCCGCGCTCGGTTAACAGCGTATGACTCTGTATAGCCTTTTATATTTGTTTTAATTTTGATGTTTTTTTAAATTGTAAAGAGTTTGTAATTCAATTACTTTGTTTTATTTATTTATTTGATGAAATATTTACCATATTTGCATTCTGATCAATTGGTCTTGCATTATGCTTAAGCTTTCTCACAAAAAATTCTACCAGGTTTGGAAATGCAGATAGATCCAGCTCTATCTCGTCTAGATCGGCGTGAAAGATATTGGCGTAAAATCCATACAGTATTGGTCTGAGACCAATCGGCAATTCGATGCTCGTCAGCCAGCCCCATATTCTGCTGGTTGTCCTCAATGGCAAACAACAATAGCATGTTACCTACAGCGAGAACACTTTATACCTATATTAATTTTACATTCAACATGATAATATATAAATGGCTGTTCATTACCACAACGTCATTCAGCAATTCTGGCCCATCATCTACATCAATCCGATATCCATACTCGTGTAAATAATTCCATTGTGTTACTGCGAGCAGTGAGAAGCCTACTCCAGTTGGAACGACGAGTCGCCATCTCCGACCGATATTCCTGATAAATCTCACATTGACACTCGAAACAGGTCGCTTAACGAGCCACATTGGGCATTTTGACGTCACTTTCGGCAAAGAGCAACAATATTGGCAATCTCTGGAAGAAGTTAAATTATAGTGCAACAAGATCGCAATCAAATGTTAAGAAACATACTTGACAAGGAGACTCCGTATACGATTCCTGATCATCTTGCGGTTATTTTATCATTGTTCATTATTCAGCTCATAGTATGATGTAAACATTTGCTGTTGCAAATACAAGTAGGTCGCTTAGTATGTGTTGGTGTGCTCTCTTCTACGTATTACGTATGCATGCTTCCTTCAGCCAGACTATTGTGCTATTACTACATACGGTAACGCCATCTGAACTTTTCTCTCACTTAACTCTCTTAGGTTGTCGCCATGAAGGAAGATATAAGGAGACTCCACTCGGTCTCGCCAGTCTACAAGACATGAACCCATTTTAGGTTTCGAGTTCCGTTTCCGATTCTCGACACTCGCAGCGCTCGTGAATTTAGTAGTGCTGCGCATAATGAGTGCGAGTAAGAGAAATGATCATTTCTCTTACTCGCACTCATCAGAATCGGAAGCTGAACTCGAAACCTAAAATGGGTCCACTTTTATTTTACGGAGTGGAGTCTCCTTATATCTTACTTCCTGGTTGTCGCACACACCTTCCGAATTCTTTTGAACTCTTTATAATTCTGATTGACTGATTCTTGCTTTATGTTTTATGTTACTGTATTTCTTCTATCCTGTCCAGACTCTGTCAGTCTGTCTATAATCCAAATAATATCTTTCTAAAGCGATGTCTACATGAGATTTGAAGATATTAAAAATTAAGCCATCAGAATAATTAACAAATCATAGTGGATTGTTGTCCTGCCTTAAAATTTAATCGTAAATTAAATCGCTGGTTAATTTATTGAAACATTAAAGAAATCTGATTATAAAAAAGTATAAAATTAAATTATATAATATATATGTAATTTATAAATTAAAATTAATAAATCTCCCAGGTTAAGACAATTGAGCTATAGACTTTACAGAGTCATCATCAGCCGTAATTAAATTGTGAATTGAATTAAAAATATTTTTAAATTAATTTAATATATTGTAATTTATAAATGTATATACACACACAACACATTTATATGTGTATGTGTCATGTTTGTATGTATATTTACATATAAAGGGGGAATACAAATTTATAATTACAGAACATGATGAATTTTATTTTAATATAATAAAAAGTTTATAATGTATCTATATATACGCATTTTTTTATTTTTTAAGTTTCTTTTACTACATCATACTGTAATTATACTCAATCTCTATGGTCTAGAAAGAAAAAAAGAAAACATATAGAAAAATTAAGAAATTGTTTATTATTAAATCTATACGCAGTTTACTTACAAAATCGATAATATGCGATTTTAAACATGCTTATTGATAGAAAAATATCACTTGACTTCACTTTATTTTATTAACTTCACTGCACTTCACTTTACTTTTTTTCACTTCACTATCAATATCTACAACAATTTGCAGGACATCACTGACGAATAAAAGCATACGAACTTAATACTGCTGTTACCGCCAATTGCTACATAAACACTTCAACGGTTAAGAAAAAGACCGAAAATGAAAACATAAAGAATAAGTGAGAGAAAAGCTCAGATGGCGTTACCGTATGTAATGTCTCAATTTGCGCATGCGCGTTACGATTTTGGCTTCACATAGAATAGAGTTGCGCCTGTGCTATTACGGTTGGTCATCATTACGCGGTAAATCTAAATGGTTAAAAATGAAGTAAATTATGGTAGCTATTTTTGCATCTTTCGGTAACTTATGTATACTTTCGGTAACTATTTTTGCACCCTTTCACTGCACGGCACTTATTGCAGCCAAAATTTTAATTTAAACAATAACTAATTGTTTTCGCGAGAAAAAACAGGATTTCCTGTAGCCATATTTTAGAGCCAGCCGAAGTGAGTCGAGTGTAACCGAGATTGCACGAATGTGACTGGCTGCTGTGCAAAGACTTTTGTCCACCGGATGAGCACATAAGCGGGGAGCACAGACTTTTGCATAACGCATAAACCATATACATAAAGAATTTGATTGGTCCATTGACTCATGCATAAGAAAATGGACCAATGAAATTCCTTATGCACATGCTTTATGCGTTATGCAAAAGTCTGTGCTCCCCGTTATACCCTTATATAAATTTATAAATGCGCGCGCACTTTTAAATTAGAATATAATTATTTTGAAATTCGATTCTCTTCCACAGATGCAAGTTTACAATTATTTTATTTTATTGAACAAAGTAAGAGATAATTATTATCGATAATAGTAAGTATAATACACATTCTGTACGATTTGTTTACTGTTCTGAAATATTTGGCATATTTTACAAATCGAACTTTTTATGAATAGATATATTATTTAACGCGTTAGCTGAGACATTACATCAATAATATGATTGTAATTTCCCAGTCAACAATATAGGAATACTTTTTCTTGTAGCGATAAATTTTTGCCAGAAGAAAGGATAATAGTATAGTTGAGAGACGCGACGTGAGCCGCGCTTTTACGCACGTCAACTAACATGAGCACAGTCGCGACAGTCGCGTATGTGCTGGTATGTGCTGCGTGTGCATGCGTGTGTTTGCACTGGTTTGCACGCGACGCCACGCGACGCGACGCCGTGCCGACACCGGCGGCGGGCTGCGGCGGGCGCACAGTGCACCCCAGGAGGCGGGGGCGCAGTAACAGGTGGCTCCGCGTCGCGGCAGGTGAATCGTCGGACCAGCTTGAATTGGCTTTTTTGTGCGCTTTGGTGCGCCTTGGTGCGCTTCGCTCCGACCACGAACGGGTACTACCTCCGCTCGTTCGGCTCGTTTCCGTAGTCATCTTCCATTGTTTTCACGCTGCTTATCTCGGTCTTGCGTGCGCTCTTGCATTCACTCGCGCCCGCCGACCCGTTCGTGGAAGATTGCACTGACCCAGGTAGAGTATATAGACCTGAGCAACACCTGTTTGCCATTTCAATACTGCAGTGCTGTTCCATACGAAGGAATGATGCGACGACGTTACAGCTGGATGGCGCCTTGAGGTGAGGCTCAACGACGTCGTCTACGCCGAGGAGGCGGCAGTTACACACCGAGTCCCGTCACATCTGCGTCGACGGTACGCCTCTCGACAAACGTATGAAAGATCGGGGCTGTAGCAAAATCAAGAACGAGACAATGCCGCCGTCCTCGCACACCAACTGGACGAGGCCGTTGCTCAAGAGCGGACAGACAATGCAGATGCAGGTTGCTAGGCAGCAGCAGCAGCAGCCGCCGCCGCCGCCGCCGCCGCCGCCGCCGACATCGGTAACAACGACGACAACGACGACCTCGATGACTATTAGCACTGGAGCACAGAATCAAAACATAGCGGAGCATCCTGCAACACCACTTGACAAGAGAATCAAAGTAGTCCTAGTGGGCGATGGAGCGGTCGGTAAGACCAGCTTGGTGGTCTCGTACTCCACCAATGGTTTCCCTGGGGAATACGTGCCAACCGCATTTGACAATTACAATGGTGAGTGTATACTTTTTGCATTTATTCGCTAAGCAGTATAAACCTTTTGGATTATGATTTGGGTGGGTATAATGCTTTGTAGCTATATCTTGAATCAACACAAGTATGTATCTTGTGCATTTTTTAATGCATGGGGAACAAGATATTTACATTATTTACCTTTGCTTTTATCCTAATTGATTTCTTAATTGTAATTTTCATCATTTAACATTTTATTCCGAGCAAATGTTAGATAAGAGTACATTAATAGATAAGGATATATCAATTCAATACTAATATCTTTTTAATATCTATCCAGTGGTCGTAAATGTCGACGGACAACCGTTAAATGTCCAGCTATGTGATACAGCGGGCCAGGATGACTTTGACCCTCTGAGATCGTTGTGCTATCCTGAGACAGATGTGTTTCTAGTTTGCTTCAGTGTTGTATGCCCCTCATCTTATCACAGTGTGGCTTCCAGATGGATCAATGAAGTGAAGAAATACTGTCCTAATGCTCCAATCATTTTGGTATGATTTGTGTAACGATATTAGAAATCATGCAATAATAATTATAATACGTATTATAATTTTTAACAAAATATATATTATATTTCTACATTGATAGAAAAGCAATCATTAGCAACTTTTCAGTAGAGCATTTTTTAAGAACGTTTTACGATAATAAATATTCATCATTTTACTTTCTTTCCACACACTTTCAATTCATTATACACTGAAAAAAGTTGAAATATTTGCAAGTAAATGTTATGTATTATGTTGACATTTTCGGATTATCAAATAATTTGACTATAAATACGAAATATACATTTTTGTGAAATATGTTTCATTAATTATAAAAGAAATGAAATAGATGGTTTATTATTTGCTAGAAATAAAATTTTATTTCGCTATGTTCATTCTTAACGTCTATTATACGTCTATATTGTCTAAAACTATGTCATGAGTTTTTCAAAATTCAAACATTAATGCTCCAATTCTAATATTTTATTTGTATCAATCTTCTATTAACGCGACAGTATTATAAAATAATGTTATACCTGTATAAAATATAAATTATTCAATTATATTAAAATTCTATAGGTGGGGACAAAAAGTGACTTGAGATCGGACGTACGTTTGATGCTGCAACTGGCGCGATATGGACAGTCAGCAATCACTACTATTCAGGGCCATCAATTGGCGCACAGACTAGGCGCCGTCAATTATGTAGAGACGTCTGCATTAACGCAACACGACCTCAAGGAGGCCTTCGATCAGGCGATAGTCAGTGCCCTCAATACGCGGCGCGAAGGCGCCAATTTACTATACCGGCGTAGGAAGCCGCCCCCGTTATGGCGTAGATGGCTGTGTTGCTGGGAACGGTCGTCTTCGAGCGAGACCTAAACAATCCCTATTTTAAGTGATAGAATTCTATACTTTTTTAGAATCCCTCTGTGATCATAGGCGGTCGCTCTCCTTTCTGTCAGAATCATCATCCTTCAGCACAGCATACTCTGTAGCTAGCGTTGGTTGAGGATTATTTCAAAATAGAGCAGCTACTACTTTGTTATTTAGATTTTAGATTGGATGATTATTAATGGATACTCGCATTGAGAATTCAGAGCAACCCTGTTGTTATACGTGATGTTTTAATATAGTTTACTCATTTCATGTGTGCGTCATTCACATGCAATTTTTATATGTAAGTTAAATACGTTTTTATGCGTTCCACAAATTAATAAACTGCCAGAACAAAATGCCAAAATACGATGTTAGTAAAGTCACCAAAAGTAATGGTACTTAATTTGAAAGAAAAAGTAGGATCCGTCAATTAAGGGTTGCTCGTGGTACAGTTTACAAGTATGTGAGTGACTTTATCGCGAGAGAGTAAACGTTAATCCCGACAAATTCCCAAATTCCGACAGACAGAGCAAGCGAGTGCCGCCCTCGTAAAATTCCTGAAGCCGCATGGCATAATTTATTATAATATTAATCGTATTAATCATTATTTTTGTTACTAGCATAATAATTGGCTACTCGTTGGTTGTGATTTTCCATGTACGTAATATCCTTATTTCAATTATCGCGATAAAGAGATCGGTTGTTTCTCATTTTTCCCCAATCAAGGGATATTAGGTGGCCCCTTTTACGACTAGCATAGCGTATAACAATTGTATATTTTTTACTTGTTGCGACCTCTCGTATATATACATATATATATATATATATATATATATATATGTATATATATAAATATATATATTTATTTTTTAATATCTTTGATATATCGATATTTTAGAATAACGGTAGCTTTCCGGACACTTTTTGCAGATCGACGATATGATCGTGACATCACACATATAGAATTTATACAATAGCGTTCTAAGTTTTAATAATGGAACAATGGTATTTCGTAAAATACGATTTTTTTATATAAGCATATGTGATGTAGTAACGTTTGCATGAGCGATATCAACCGTATGAAAGAATATCAAATACAGTGAGAAAGATAAACGCGAGTACATATTCGACGAATAATGAATGTACTCGAGATTGCTAGAAAGATTGCTGTGATCTTACTTGAAATTTTCTATTAGTAATTCTATTATGTGTTGCACATATGGAATTGTATAAATAAGACTGCAGAAAAGATTCAAAGACTCTGCACACAGTATCGTAGTCTCAATCTGCTGTAACATTTCATCTCCATCACATGACATCATCAAAAATAAATTGTATATAAGTATTTATTCATCGAACAACAATTATAGATTTTGTGCGTGTCATTTATTATTTACTTTGTCAAGAAACATCGTGTTTGGCATAACTCTCTCCGTATCGTTAAAATGTAGAAAAATAAGAACTAAGTAATTGTATCGCTATTAGATAAGATACTAAAAAAGTTAAAAATGTGCCAATCATTCTTCTTAAGAAAATGTGCGTCATTATTAAGATTAGAGATAACATTTTTTACAGCTTGTCTTTTCAATTTTTCTGTATCTTATAACATTTTAATTTTTTTTAAATTTTTGTATCTTATTTTAATTTTTACTGATTAGTCTTTTTTTTTAATAATCATGTAATTGTTAACAAAAGATAGACGGTACAGAGTCATAATTTGTCATATGAATCTGTTGGCACAAATTTGTTTTTAAACGGACAATCACGAGTCATGCAGAGTCATGAGGCATGATATGAGGCAGCCGGCTCAGGGTCAAGCCCCGTCAGCCGCTGAAACGACTAGACGAGCGCGAGACACCATTGGTTCACTACGTCACTTTATACTGTTGCGCGTGCGCACGAGAAGCAGTCCGTTTATCATCACTGCTCCACGTGCGCCTTCTCGCTGCTCCTCGCGATCCCTGAGAAACGATGGCGAACCGAGTGGCCGGTATCGCGACGGTAAACACGCCTAAACAGTTGTATAAATATCTATTGCGCGAATGCGATAAACTACCGAGGCATACGCAACAATTTTACAAACACTCGGTCAAGCAAGTAAATATAAATGATTTTTTGATAATGATATTTAACAAGAAACTTAAAAGAATGTTAAAACTATGAGACCTTTTAACAGTTACTGCAATTTTTGTAAGAAAATTAAGTAGCTCTTTTGTAGCTCAAATTGTCTATTAATAAAACAAACTTGTTATTGGAGACAAAAACAATTTTTTCCCACAGAGTTTCAAGCAGCACGTCTCGGAGTCCGATGAGGAACGCATCCAGCAAATCATGGAGAAAGCATTACTAGATGCCAAATGGGTGATACAAAAGGTACTCTTGTCGTCGACTTGTATCAAATTCGATCTTTGAATCAGTAATAATTCCTGCCTTTTTCTTTACGCGACAGTACAATCAGCCAGGCGGTACTCCAACGCCCAAATGATAAATCGACACAAGTTGTAATTTACATTTGAAATACAATATATGTATAAATTGTAATATTAGGTAGAAAAAATGAGAGAAAATTTTGAGGAGGTTGTTAGTGAGGCCACTAATAGCAGTAACTTGCAGTTTTGGAAAGCCATTGGGATCTGGACGAGAAATCCTCATATTATTAATCGTCGGATTCTAGCATCCCAAGAGCTATTAACGGTCCAAGTCAGTTGTAATGTTGTGAATATTTTTGAACATGTTGAAAAGCTGAAAATCCAGCCTGAAGATTTTGAGTGTGACTCATCCTCGGGCGATATAAAATGTTTATTAGACACTTTAGGTATTGCAGAATATTGCCAAGTTCAAACACAGTATACAGATCCAATCGAGTCTATGAATGATGATAAGATTTATTTATGCGTGAAGAAGCTGTTGCCTCGAAACACACAAATATTCTCGCCTACGTTGGAACTGGTACTTGTTGACAAAGGATCGGTTAGTGTTACCAGTTTCTACAAACCGATTGTCCTAGGTAAACAATCTTTGGGTCTGAATACAATCTACAGGATACAACATCGCGAGTATGCATCTACGTGTATAAATGTTTGTAAATCGGACAATGATAATTATGGCAGAAGCTGCGATTGGCTCAAGTCTAAGTTCTTTCCACGGTTCTTGAAATGGATGGATAGTGAGAACGATAGCGTCGGTCAAAGAATCAGTTCCCTTAGTCTCATTTCCGTCGAGAAGTATACTTTGCTCTACAATCGGCTGAAAGACAAGTACGGCACGCGAATGGTAAATGTGTGGCCTGAGAACACTGACCCGTTCAAGTTCGTCTACGAGGACGTCGCGATTGCTACTTACCTGTTATTACTCTGGGAGAAGGAGAGGCTAGAAAGGAAGACACAGAAGCTGCAGTCATTTGTCGATCTTGGTTGCGGAAACGGCCTTCTCGTCTATATCTTGTCTAGCGAAGGTCACGCAGGGACAGGGATTGATTTGCGCAGAAGAAAGATCTGGGACTTATTTCCAGAGAGCACTCATTTACAAGTGTGTAACTATAATTCGCTGCAACCATTATTAAACTTGATCAAGTTTGGATATTATGTCAATCTATAATTAACAAATCTGTATTTCTTCTCTTTTGTTAACAATTTTTTGTAATCTTATGGGTAATACTTTTATTTCATATATATATATATATATATTAATATAAATGTATATATTATATAGAAATTGATAAACACTTTATCGCGACTGACATAATATTTATAACAACGCTAATATTCATTTCATCATACTAGTAATTATAATTTTAACTTATTTTAAGTATGTTAGTCCATAATTAAGCTCGCGTTCTTTCTTCGTTAACAATTTATTGTAATCTTATGAATACTTTTCATTTCATGTGTATTAATAACAGATAAATTGACTGACAAATTTATTAATGCTAATATTAATATTTATCACATTTAATTTAATTTTGTTTCAATAATCATATGGTATTGCAGGTTGATACAATCGTTCCTTCCTGGGATACAGTCTTTCCTAATGTAGACTGGATCATAGGGAATCACTCGGACGAGCTTACCCCATGGATTCCCGTGATCGCTGCGCGAAGTTCCTATGAGTGCCGATTCTTCTTGCTACCGTGTTGTGCCTATGAATTCGATGGTAGCAAGTATCGACGGTGCAACGCTGCCGAAAGCCAGTACTCAGAATACATGTCCTACGTTAAAAGCGTTTGCGAGGGCTGCGGCTTCCTCACATTAGTGGATAGATTGCGAATCCCATCAACTAAGCGGACCTGTTTCGTCGGATGGAAAAGAACTTGTGCGAAGGAGAATACCACGGCGCTAGATGCCGATATTCAGAGGATCATAAATGCAAGGTCTCAGGTAGAGAGTTCAAGAACTAAAGCGGGAGACGGCGAATTGTGGTCCACGAGCTTCAAACCGAGGGACTCGACAGAACAAACAAGGAATTGCACGCAGTTGGACAAAGGACTGATTCTCGAGATTGTCAATGTAGTCGTGGCACATCTTCTCCACGTGATTCGCAGGATATCGTTGGAGCGGAAACCCGGTAAAACGTGGAACGCCGGTGGACAGATCGGCATCGGTGAGATGGCGAAGCTGATCGCGCCCGAGATGCTCCAGCAGCTGCGAAACGAGTGTGGCGGACTACAAACCTTATTGAAGAATCACAGTCATATTTTCTGCGTCGCTCAGGGAAAGGTGCAGTTTAGGATTCCTGGCACCGTTGACAAGAAAAAAAAGAGGAGGAAAAACGGAAATGCTAGCGCACCTTTAAGAAAGGTGAAGCCTTGTTGGTTTCACAAGAACCATCCCGACGGATGTCCTGCTCTCGAAATCGACTGTGACTTTCAACATTGAGATCATCTGTTGTTTTGTAGTTCTATACCACCGAGTTTTATGTTGTACTTATCTATGTTGAATCAAACGTGCATGTAACAGTGCGTTTTATTTTAAATAAAAGAAAATAAATGTCGATTGTGTCGATGCTAAAAGGAAAGAAGAAAAAAAAAAAAAAAAAAGGAAATTCTCATACAACAGTTTTCATGTGATTCGGCAATACAAAATATAACAATAATCAACTAAAGAAAATTAAATTACTTTTCGAGTGCAGCATATTGTTACAACATTAGATACGTAAAACAAACATCACAGCTTTGATTTACTTAACGTTTGAAATCTTTCTATTTCTTCATATCTTTTCGTCACTTAAAAGCGTAGTATTCAATTATTAGTAAATTCGTTTGTGGCACGTTTTCAATTACAGTTCAAGTTAATTACATTACACATACTTACAAGCGATTTGCTTGCGAGAATCACAGGGTTAATTTTCTCGAAAGATTCCTTTGAAGACATTTATTTGAGAAAATCTACCACCAGTATGTCGTCCAAGTTTAGCAGCTTAGTATCTCCGCCTTGATTGTCTTGTAGAAGCGTGCCTAGCATCTGTTGGCCGCTCTTCAGCTTTTTAACATCGAGCATGACCATCTGATGGAAGCGTTTCAGATGTGTCTGTAAGTTGCATTTCTGCGTGAACAGGCGCTTGCAGTGTGGACAAGAGTATGGCCGATCACCGGTGTGGTGCTGCTGATGCAGATGCAGTGTAAATTTCTGCGCAAACGATTTGCCGCATTGCTCGCACTTGAATGGTCGTTCCCCCGTATGAATACGTTTGTGTCGTTCCAATTGATACGGCTTCATGAACGTTTTTCCGCATACATCGCACTCCTTGCTTGAAGTCTGCGCCGAAGCTTTCGTCATCGTTGTTGTTGTTGTTTGATCACTCGTTTTCGCTTCAAACACACCGACGCTATTTGTATCTTGAGTTTGAATTTGTATCATAGATACAGGAGGCGTACAATTATTCATTTGAATAACCGCTGTGTTGCTCATATCTGCGGTCGTCGTCTCCGCTGGCACTTGGCTGGTTATCACCACGTGATTGTTGTTACCCAAGTTACAAGTTTCATGAAAAGGATCTGGATTGACTAATTCGATTACGTTAGTTGACATGTCGGCGCCGGTAGCATCAGAACTGTTTATCGTCGATTGCGTCAGCAGGGTATCGTCCGTTTGAAAAGTGACCAAACCATTTGCCAACAAGAACTGTAGATTCGCCACCAGTTGGTTGTTTTCGTTCACAGACAATATCGAATTGTTATTGATTGTCGTCGTCGTGTCAGTGTGATTAAACGCGATTTGATTCGGTAGATGAACCGCGGTACCGAGATTCACTGTTTGCTCTAACGTGGGATAATCTGCCAAGGTTTGCGATGGCGCGATTTCATCGTTAATTATAGCAGTAGTCGTTGCTGTTGACGCATTATTAAGAGAACTGTTGTCGATTTTTTCGAGGCTGGCCGCCGCTTCCGCCACCGCAGCGATCTTAGAGTGTTTCGACTTGCGTTTTGTACCGCCCTTATGCTCCCTTGCGTGCTTCAACATATGTACTTTCTTATGACCCGAAGTGCGGAATCGAAGATCGCACACGAGACACTTGTACGGTTTCGAACCTTAAAAGGAGATTTAAGACGTATGATTATGCATTACCATTTTTCTCTCGAGCTAAAATTCTCACATATTATTTAACGTATGTAACAGTTGACTCGTGAATAATCACCTGAGGTGTTTCACATGTCAGTGAGAAAATGCGAATTGTAAAATATTGTTTTATATGAATATAGTTTAACATATTCAATAATTCATTTTGTTTTTTAATAACTATTGCTTATGAACTGTTAGATGTACAATTCCATTGAATACCAACAATAAAAAAGTGTTAAATCAATTAAAATTCTTTTTTTTCTTTAGAAATGCTATATTAAAATATAATATATATATATATATA
>NW_017276192.1:1277654-1299012 GCF_001594065.2 Cyphomyrmex costatus
AGAGAGAGAGAGAGAGAGAGAGAGAGAGAGAGAGGTGAAATAGTATATTTAAATACATAGTAAAATCCTTCTCTCGCATATTAAATTATTCCTAGTGTTATGTGTAGTATACAATTATGATACATAGAATAATTACCCGTATGCAATCGCATGTGGACCTTCAAACTGCCCTTTGTAGCAAACATGCTACTGCAGACGTGGCAGCAGAACGTCTTCTTGCCTGTATGAACCTTCATGTGCGAATCCAAAGTACACTTAACCGCGAAGCTCTTGTTGCAGTGATCACACTTGTACGGTCGTTCACCCGTATGCGTACGAATGTGCCTGATGAGATCGCTTGGTTTACGGAAAGTCTTCGGACAGTACTTGCATTTATTAGTGTATTCCCTTATCTCTTTCTTCACTATATTCTCCTGGGGAACGATTAAATAACGTTAATAATATTATTAGCCGTTTAACAAATGCAAGACTTTGCGAATCAACGCAAATATTTGTATGTACTTACGTCAGTGCGGTCCATGCTTTTCTTCTCGGCGACTGCGGCCATCAAAACCTTCTCGGAAACTGAAGGGTTCGAATCTGCTCGGACGTCCAGCGTTGTTAGATCGGATGACAAACCGGAACTCGAGGAAATAAGATCCTTCTGAGAACTGTCCGGCTCCATAGACGAAACATTCCAAGTCCCGGTATGCATCTTACTGTGATATTTCATTTGCAGTTTGCTGCTCAGTACCTTCTGACATATCATGCATTTCCACCGCCTGCGTGAAAAAGTAGGGGAAAAAATTTGATCTATCACTAAAATGCGTTTGAGAAACGTTTCTCGTTGTTATCAATCAATTCACTTACTGCTTGTTCGTATGCATCTTCAAATGCTTACTGAGACCACGATTTGTGCAGAATCGCTGAGAACACTCCGAACACTCATACTCTTTGTCACCGCGATGAGATTTCAAATGTTCCTGTAATAATTATTATACGTTAACTTTACGTAATTCCGAAAATAGTTGCAATTTATGTTTGAATGTACAAATATCTAGGAAATGTTTCTCATACCTTCAATCTCTCTGCCGTGAAACCTTGATCGCCGCACATGTGACATTGCAGCAGAGTGTTACATTGCAATATTTTGGCTGAGTTGTCCGAAGAAACGAACGTCTCCGACTGCATTGTACTTTGGAAATTCTTCCTACAAGCATTGCTCTCATCCTTTAATTGTTCGACAGTAAAATGATTTTACATACGAATTAAAATAACTTACATGAAACAATTTGTTTCATTTTCACATGATACAACATTACTTGTCTGCGATGCTTGCCCTGCCTTTTCGTGCTCATTCATGCCTTGCATCTCCGATCCATTTGTGGTGTCAGCTTTCGCGATGACTTTCGAGTATTTCGATGGGCATACTTGCGAAAGTCTCACTAATTCCGAACAATTTTCCTTGGGATTTATTATCACCAGATGAGTGTTTCTCGTAATTTGAGAAGCGTCTATATTGCTAGTTGTAGTAACTGGAACAGCTTGTTGTTCCTCTTGTTGGCTTTCCACAGATCTAGGCAAAATACTAGACATAGAGTTGCTCGGATTTAAACCAATATCTATATCGTTATCCGTCTGGAAAGAGGAGTTACAGTCATTTCATGTTTATAAAATATTAACACTTCATTAAAGTATATGCTTTTGTATTGACATTTATATATTGCGTCTTAAAATCATATTTTCTGTATATAAAATGTATTCACCTGCAACGTTATTTGGTTCATATCAAACGAATCAAATTGTGACATGAATATGGTATTGCCTGACGATTCCAGAGATTTGTTATGTTCATATATAATATTAAGCATCGGCTGTTCTCTAGAATTGTGAGAATTCGTGTTCACCTCGTCCATCTGCCTCGGCAAATTATTTGTCCCCAGCCCGAGATTCATACCCATGTTAAACAATTGTTGATTCAGAGTCTCCTCTATCTCTCGTATACTTTCCTGCAAGTTTTTCTAAATTCATACATCTTTTTTTTTTATATTACATACACACTTATGCATCTTTTATGAATGTAAACTTATGTACCGGCGTGAAAGTTTGATCCCCTGAGTAATTAGGTAACGTGATAGTACCAGTTTCATCGGCGTGTAGAGTTTGCGGCGTTCCCAAAGTAGTTGTGTCGACAGATAAATTTTCTGAAATTATACATTTAAAATCCCGATTTCTAAATGCTTCATTAAATTTATTTTCGTCCAATTTTGTATGATTTTTGGAAAACATACGATTCACTATCGATGGTGTTGTGTTGTCCGGTAGTAGAAAAGATTTTTCTTTCTCTGTGCTGATATCTTGAAACTGATCGGAAAAAGCCTGCGTAAAATCCGGTGCCATTTGCGGTTGAAATGACACCTCCATATCTTCGATGTTCTCCGGTAACACTGATCCAATAGCATCCTTAGTTTCACTCGAAGACTGTGGATCCTTCTGAGCTTGTATCTTTTGTTCCTCCAATTGCTATTCACGCGTATAAGATTTTAATATACTTTCTAACATTTCTTGTAGCGTTACGCCAGAGAGCTTAGAAGATAATCTCAACGTAAGATATTTGTTACATTTGTGTTTTTGTCGTACAACAAGGCTATTGAAGCTTGATTGGAGTACAAAACAGAGAGGTTCTCGAATCTCTTTGTCCTGTCCAAAGAGAAATCTGAGAGAAAAATCTGAGAATGAAATCGCTGAAATAACTAAAATCCATCGAATTGATAAAGATTTTAATGATTTTAGCGATTTGTAATATTTCCATCAGAAACACCGTAAAAAGTGAATATATCGCTGTAAGAAGTGTATGAGTTTACATACACTTCTTCAAAGGGCAGTAGTGCGCGGGGACGGTTTATACGAAAAAGGCCCTCATGTCCGTTCTCAGATTTCTCTCTCTCTCTCTCTCTCTCTCTCTCTCTCTCTCTCGAGTAGTCTTGCCCTAGGCTCTCTAGTGCACTCTAGCGTACATTAAATATACCAACTCGTTGCGCCAGCTCGTGTTTGTGCCTCTTCATGTGCTTTCGACAATTGACATATGTCTTAAATGTTTTGTGACAGTATGGACACATGTATGGCCTCTTATTGCTATGTGTGACCAAATGCCTCTTCATGCTGCTCTGCGTGGAGAATTTCGTGTCGCATACAGAACAACTGTATGGCCTCGTATCATCATGTGTATGCAAATGAGATTTCAGAACACTGTTTGACGTGAATCTCCTGCAAACCAGAAGACGTAAACATTTTGATCAATGTCAAATATGTTAAAACTTAAACTAGACAATAAATAGATTGAAAAAAAATTTGTTTTTTTTTCTCTCTATACAGTTCTTATGCTGAAGAGACTTCTGATCATAGACTAGAAACATTAGATGTCAGATCTCGAACCTGTCGCACTTGGAACACTTGTAAGGACGCTCGCCTGTATGCCTACGAAAATGTTGCTTCAAATGACTAACTTTCCTGAACGCCGCGTGACAAACCCAACATTCGTGCGGCCTGGCCACGCCGACGTTTTCGTACAATTGTTTCTGTTTCGACTGCACTTGTGCCACGCTAATTTTATTACCAGCGTCGCTAATGACGAGCGGTTCTTGCAGTACCACTTGTCGTACCAGGCTCTCCGCCTCCGACGACATTTTAGGCTTCTCCCGCGTATGGCTTTTCATATGATTTTTTAGGATGGTACTCGCGCTAAATGATTTGTCGCATATGTTACACTTGTGCGGTTTTGTGTGTAATCTGAAATAGGTGTTATCAATATGAATTTAGATACGATCTTATTAAGTCTTGTGCAAAAACTAGGAAAAGTTTAGTAACAATAATTAAGGATAGAAGTAAAAAGTTTAGAATAAAAGTTTATAGACACAGAACTGAAAAAGCATATAAAAATACATAATCAATATTTAAAAATAAAACATGAATAGATACATATAAAACATGAAACAATGAATTAAATCATATAAGAGAAATATTAAACTTGCTTGGTGTGAGCGGTAAGACTGTTATGACACGCAAAGGTTTTGTCGCAGGACTCGCAGGCGTATTTCTTCACTCCAGTATGAGTCCGTTCGTGCGCTATCATTGTCGATTTTAGCGCAAAAGAACGCACGCAATACATACACTGAAAAATGCAAAATAAATCAAGTGTAATCGCAATTTATATTTCAAACAAAATAAAAATTAACTTACCTTGAAGGGTTTCTCTTGGGTGTGTACGCGCAAATGACGTATCAAATCCGACGGCTTTTTGAATTCTTTCGGGCAAAACGAACACGCATACCACCGTACGTTTCCTATGCAGCGTTGTTTTATGGTGAGATATTTCCTACAGATATAAATATTGCTTTTTTTTTTTATTACGCAACTATGATAGTACATCAAATTCCATTCATTCCAGTAGATGATCATACATGTTTTAAAATTGTTAATTTACTATTTATCACAATTTTACACACTCATTTATAGAATGAAAAATTACCTCGAAGTACCACCAGCAGTTCTGTCTACTAGCGTGACATACGACGTTGATGAATCAGTCTTCTTTGGTTCTGCGGTTTCTGAAAGCAAAGACATATTCGACATTCATTGTACTATTCAAAATAATATTTCATTAAAAAATTATGTGTTTACAGACAATTTTATATTTATATAATGCTTATTATTTAACCGGAATAGTAAATATCTAACGTTCGATGGGACATCTTAATGTTAATTTGTAAGATTATTAAATAATTTTTTCGCATTGTTAACTGCGTTTGACTCTTTATAGCCTTTAATTTATGTTTGTTTATTTGTTTTTAACAAAAAAGAGTCCATAACTAGTTTATATTTTTATTAAGAATTTTTGAGTAAATATCCAATTGTAAGAAAATTACCTTTCGAAATGACATCGCTTTTGTTCGGTAAACCACTGTTTTTTAATGCCTGCTGTAAAATATCATTCTGTTCCGCACTTAAAGTTGTAGTTCTTGTAGAATCTGCAGTACTATTCACAATAGATTCCAAAGATGCCAATTGTGATATAACACTGTCGACGGTCGCGCGCATTTCAGCTTCCGACGAGATAGGATTAGCTTCGAAGGATTTGGCGTTGGATTCCTAACAAACATGACAATTCTTAGCTTGTAACTCTGAATCATTCTGCATACAAGAAATAAACATCGTATTTACCTCCGAGGAAATAGAATGCATTCGCTTTATGTGTCCATTTAAACTGCCTAGTCTCTTAAAAACGCAGGAACAAGAGGAACATGCATACGTTGACTCACCTTCTGGTGCATTGTGCACTCTGAGTATATGCGCCTTTAGATTCCCTTTAAAAAAAAAATAGATACTAAATTCGTAATGATTTAAGCCACATGATATATAGCATTACATGGCACACTTACAAATGTTTTTGAACTGATAATTCGATTGAAAGATAAATAATTTTCAATCAAAAATATCAGAATATATAAAAATACAAAAGTATCGACTAAAATTGTTGTTCATGTGAAAGAATTTGGAAAAATAATTGCAAGGATTAATAATATATTTGCGTTTCTCTAAGCTTAACTTATTTTTCTTATTGTAATATCAGTTCAGAGACATCTAACATGTGATATTAATTATAAATTCCTCAAACCTTTTTGACTAAACTTGGCGTTACAAAGACTGCAAGTATGTGGCCGAATGCCCTTGTGTTGCCATGCATGAATTTGTAGCGAACTCTTTTGTGTGAACGCTCTGTTGCAGACAGTACACTGCAGAAGAAAAAGCGTATGTGTAAAACTATCATTCCAAGTACTATGATCAGTATAAGTTGATTCCAGAAAGCGTTTACCTCAAAGGGCTTTTCTCCAGTATGTATTCTGATATGTCGTATTAATTGGCTCGGTTTTTGGAAAGTCTTCAAGCATATGGTACATTTGTACATAGTTTTATGTTTCGTTCCCCTCTTAGTTTGCTTTACTATCTTCGTCTGTAGAGAAATAAATGCGATAAGACTCTAAGAATACGCGATTTGTTTATTAAAAACATATACGTAAAAGCACTCCAAATGAAAAAAGTATAAAGCGAACAGAAGGTAGTTGCAGTTTTATGCAAAACAAAGTAAATAAAACAAAGAAAAATATAATGAATAAATACAAAATAAAGTAATGGAGCATTGCCAGTGCTATTAAACTGTTTATTGAACGTAATATATATATATATATATATATTTTTCCTATTTACCCTATAATGCTCGCGAACGTGCATTCGGTAGAGTGCGGGCTGCACGAATTGTTTGTTGCATAATTTGCATTTCCGCACATCCTCGCTTGCACCTATAACAGTTTAGCTTGGATCTTTATGTTGCTTATGTATAATTTCGCGTGAATTTATATACTAATATACGTAGTCCCCCCAAACTGCGCGCCGAACAATCGTCGGTCTTGAAACGCAAATCTAATAAGCTACCGCGGTACTACCACGAATTAAAACAAATTAATAATTAATTGATGCTCTTTTTGGCATCTTATTATATATTGATGTTAAAATATATTAAAATCTGAAAATACTAAATCTGGAAATATTTTTCTTATTGCGAAAAGTATTACCTCGGCCGGGAGTCGAATACCTTGCTTTACGCACAAGTGTCCTTTGGGACTACGTATATTAGTATATAAATTTAGGCGAAATTATATATAAGCAATTAAAGATTCAAGCTAGACTGTTATAGGCTTCGTATTAATAATTTAAATCTTTACAATAATTATATAAATTATTATATATTCTGCATTATATCTATTTCATAAAATTTGTCCAAATTATCTTAAATTCTTCATAAAGTACACATCTCTGAACATTTTTGCGGCTATGTAATAATTTAGGGATTACTGTGATCGATGTACCTTATAATACTGTGCGCTGATACCAAGTGCAAGATGGAACACGCGTGTGCAAACGAAGAGGAGCGCGAAATTCAGACAGTCTACGGCGAAAGACATATCGACTATGTCGTGCAACATAAAGTAATATGCGCTGGCAGGCAGTGGGTGTTTATACGGCAGTGCTTGATGCAAAAAGTAGGACGAACACAATGCGGTGAACCACCGAATTATCGTGTCTATCGATCGGTCGTTTCGAAGAAACGATTCTCTTTTGCAGAATCAACGCTGATAAAAAATGAACACGATATTGAACACGAAATTTGACTATTACTATCGCGTTTCGATAGTATTATAAATTAAATCACGTATACGTACACAGGATTCCGCTAATAATTTTAATATTTTTAATTTAACAAGTCGTGTCAGGCGAGAGATACATCCAGATTCAAAAGTTGCTCGCAGCATTTTTCATCATTTACGATAAAGAGTATCAAGAAAGAAGAAGCAAAGTAAATTAAAGATCAGACTACTCGTCAAGCGATTAATAAATATAGTGGAATTATATTGCATTGCGTCCACGTGGTGATCGCAGTTCGTGGCCGGGCAAAGACTCGATTCCCGCACTATCTCTTTCTTTTTCCCTCCTACTATATACTCTTCTCGCTTATTTTCTCTCAGAGAATGTCATATCAAAACATCATATAATAACTCTCTTTCGTATATTTCCTTTTTCTCTCACTCTCCTCCGTATCTTTCCTCTCTATCTTTATTACACGCAGTAAATTTCATCTAACAACACACATAAAAGAAAAAACAATGTTCTTTCTTCCTTTTCTCGTCGTCGCAGCGTCCAAAACTGGCAGCGACAATTTCAAGACGATTTCAAGATCATAGAGATTGCCCTGCTCTCTTAATTCCTATACATCGCTGCCAATATCGCGTCTCCGAAGGAGGGTATTGCACTTTTTTCGGTACGCATACTATTAGTGGTCCAATCGTAGCAGCCTCCTCTCCGCTTGATCTTCTCAAAGATGTCCTCGTCGTTCTTTTTCTTCTTACCCTCTTTTCTATCCACAGGTCATCGTACTCTTCTTCTTCTTCCGCTTAAGCTGTACGACCTCCCACGTCTCTTCTTCTTTGTCGTGCGTTTGCGTTTCCCTCTTTTCAGATTCGTTTTCCCTTTCCAACAGCAGCAGCACTTCCTCCGCAATTATGAGATTTCGGTTCATCAACGACTAGCTGGTCGCTCGCATCTCGAATTCCTCATTGTCAGATACTGCCGACAAATGCCATTAGGATAAGTTGGCGATCTGCATATATAAGTAAACTTGAGACGGAAGTAACTTGTAAATTCGTAAAATTTTATAACAGACGAAGATTTTAAGATTGGCAATATATTCCAGATAAGATGAGACAGTATAAAAGAATAGATGGTAATTCTTTCACAATTTTGCCTTTGCAACTTTTACATGCTAAAAAATTAAATGTTCAACGAAAGCGTTTATTGCAATAATAATATTCATAATCATTAATTAAAAATAATAAATCAAACAAAACATGGTAATGAAATTAAGAATATATCTCTCTCGCTCTTAAGATTCGAAATTTTATCTCGAGCTGCATTCAAAAAATTCACAGATCAGATCGATAGATATATGATATTTTGCAGTAGCTATTCTTTATGACAATGCGCATCAAATCACTAGAACACAGAACTACATCTAATCACGTCGGACGTAGCGATTCAGGAAACGACCTCCGGCTTCGATACACCGCCCACCTTTGAAGAGAACGTATCATCGCTATAGTTATTCAAGCACAGTCTTTTATATATTTCGGTTCTTTTCAAAATAACATCAAAAATTTACATTATATAAAATAACACACTCTTCTGAATTACTAACGAAGAGTTCTTGTAAGAACACATTACAGTATTGAAGAGATTTCACTGGGTAAAAGAATACAAGAAGAATCAGCTTCGTATAGAAGATCTCTGCACATCTTTTCTCGTCATTCGAAAACTAGGACGATCTAAGCAGTGCGAATCATTGCAACGGACGGTCGAATTGACGTGTCAAGTGTCATGCGGACGCGGGCGATGCGAACGAGTCGAGACGGAAGTATAAGAAGATGGACGACATATTCTTAAGGGACGGAGTTCCTAAAATTACGGTCTCGGGAAAGGTTACGTCATCCGTTTCTTCGTATTAAATCGCTCTCTTTTTCGCTGCTGTTTCGTCTAACGACGTCATCGCAGATTTCGCTGATAACCTCCCTCTGGTCTTCATTTTCTTCAACGCGTTACGTTACGGTTAGATTATTATTTCTTTGCGCGTAAACATAAGCGTGAAGCGCGCCTTTGCGAAAGATTACACTGTCTCTCAGAATTAGGTTTCTTCCGCGAATTCATCTTCCGTATGCCTTGAAGTGGCACCGTGCCGTTTTTACATTTAATTCGATTGCAGTTTAAATGTCACTTTGTTAGAACGGGAATTAGTTACTTATAGCGATCTCGATGGAAAATCGAATGATTTTCAGGGTTAATGCTATTAATAATAGTGAATTATCATATATATCGGAACGGCGGTTATACATAGATATATCCTCATACTCTTCCCGGTAAAGTTCAACGGTTCGTTTCTTATCAACACGACGTAACGGCGGTCGCATTATCGGAACTTTTATTTCGCTCGATTCTTCCTTTCCGCTGTCTATTTTGACTTCTCTCGCGAATTCGTTTTCTATTTGTTATTCCTCACTGCCTGATGCACGGTCACCGCGCAGTAGATTATCAATCCGAGACGCATTGAGAGTACTGCAGATTCCACCTAAGCAACAAAAACGCACACTATTTATGTCCGCGCAATTCTTTTTCTCCTTTAAAATTGGTTTCACATATTGCGTGCGCGCGTGCACGATCCTACTAAGAGGAAACACTATCTGCATTTCTATCACAAACTTCAGTTTCGGAGAAAGACGAGAGAGACCTCCTCAAAGATCTTTCAAGTTTCTGGCGCCAGAAAAAATATACGGATCCGTGGATGAGACGTGCAAAAACTGCTAGAACGATCGTAAAATACGTTCCAAGAGAATATTCTTCTCCGTCAATGTTTGGCAGAAGGCAAAGATTAGTGAGATATAATTTAGAAAAAATTGAGTGTCCAATTGATATTACAAAGAAACAGTTCATTGTAAATTCCTATCATTATTATTTTTTGAATTTACTATTTCTTCAACGGTAAATTCCAAGGATATGTGCTTCAGAATATGTGATCACGATTTAATCAATGCATCACCAATCTCTTATCTAGTATAATAGCTGCCACTTGCAAATAAACAAATGTTAAGTCTTGCGACGCATTCCAGTGACATATGTCTTTCGATTTTAACAGAACCACGCACATTTCGTAGAAGGGATATGCATTTGTAGATGCACGTGCACACTTCGCGAGTATTCGTTGCTCACTGACGAAGCGTCTGTAAATGTCGCTTACGTCGTCGACGTCGAAATCATCATATTCATCGCCGTTATCGGTTCTCCTTTCTCTCTACAAATTATTTTCCAATTTATCCGAGAAATGTCACAGAGTAGACGAATTATGTATCAAATCTAACAACTCGAAAAATTCAAATTCGTAGTATTATCTTTATACAAACGGTCAGTTCTTCTTTAACTTTTCTCTCTTTCTTTTTTCTTATAACGTCATTTATTATCTCTCTTCGATATAATCATCTAGTAATTTTTATTTTCGTAGCCTTTTTCATCTTCATCTCTCAATATTTACAATTACTACTTTTATGATTAAAATTGAAATGCTTACATCGCTTTCTTTCCTTGACTCTTCCTTTACTTAAATTGAATTCTTAAGCTGATATAATCCTTTCTGAATATATCTATGACTTTCTCTATTTTTGATTCTCCTTTCTTGTACCTAAATTGAATATTTGTATACGCCCAAACATACTGGCCGAGATGGATAATAACAGCGATGCAACACTTCCTAGAGTCTCCACAATTTGACTTCACATTCGTGTATACGCGTGTGCGTGCGCGCGCGCGCGCGCGCGTATAGACCGCTTAGCGCGTGTCGGCGGCCAAACACAAGGGCAATCGGCGAGAGATCTGTGTGAGATCATGCGATTCGGTTGCGTAATTCGTGTGAGAGCCCCATTAATACAATCGCCGTCGCCGCCCACTTACTCACGTTTTACGGCCCACGTTGCTACCAGGATCACGCACGACCGCTACGATAATCGGAGATAATCCCGATCAATTCTCATTGTTTTCGTAAACCTAGAAGATTGTCTCGGCTACGTGGGATCGCATCAAACTAACAATGAAAAAAACATCTCCTGACAAAAGTCTTCTATACTACTAATCAATTAAAGCATGCTTAATCAAGGGCTTTAAATGATCAGTAGCAGAAGAAAGTGCGTTCATAACGCGCGTTATCTCGAATGCGTGATTCATTAATTCCTTTCCCTGCAAATTATTGCTATACAATTATACAGACACTCCTATGAATATGTAGCAAAGAAGCAGTTAAATACCATTCATGGCTATGAAGTGTGCGAGACCGATCATTGCTGGCATACTTTGACGACGCTATGAGATAATATCCTCTTAATCTTCAAGAGCATTGAAGGGAATTATTAAATTATCTTCTCTATTTATCTTGCTGTAGTCAACTGGAGAACATGGCAAGAATTCTCCTTTTCTATGATTGTTTAATCTTGGCTGGATGATTGGTAGCGAATAAATAAATCACGATTCACCGAGATCGATCCTTGATTGAGACGTCGCGTAACATCAAGATCTATTTTATTTATTTTATTAATAGAACCAAAATTCACGTTAAATTTTATTCGTTAATAATAATAAATAATTTTTATTTATATCGTTGAAAATGCTATAAAACAATGTCAAATACAATTCGTGGATGCGCGAGTGTTAGGTAAATATATAGGTAATTAGAATTTAGATATTGTCAATCGAGATTTATAACCGCGTCGACTAGAGCACGTAAATCAATTGAGGAGCGAATAAGCGAATACGAGGCAAAGTAGCCAACGTTTTAGACCTTATCCGTAATAATTATGTATATCGTATTCGCAATGATGACTGCTATCCGGTGGGATGTAATTGCTGCGCGATCAGCAGAAATATACTAGCAGGACCGAGCATCGATAAGGCATCTTACGTAGCGCGATACAGCATTATACAGAGTTTCAAAATCTACCTTTCGGTGGTTAAAGGTTTTAATTATTAAAATTATACACAAAAATGTTGAATCTTGGACTGCTCTGTTATTTTACATATAGAAAAAAAATTTACTTTATACACATAACATGTGAATAATCTCGAACTTACCTTCGTCGAAAAGGCGTCCTCACACTCTGTGCAAAAGAGATTCTCCTCCTTTTCATGCAGCAACATGTGAGACTTGAGACTCGCCATTCTGGCATATTTCCTACCGCATTCGGGGCACTTTGGGTCGCCAGTATTATGCGTTGCCATATGAAGCGTAAAATTTGTCTGTAATGATACCATTGTATGAAGTTACTCAACTGAATCCAATTATTGCATCCAAGATGAAGAAGCAACTTTCTCTTACTACTACGTATTAATTCGACAAGAAATTAGCCGGATGATCGAACAGGTTTATTCGACAAAAGTAGATATACATTTTAGTCATCATGTAGTTGTTTTTTTAGATTCTTTATCATATATGTAGTTTCTTATCAATGTCGTATATAATTAATTAAAGTTATATACACGATACAGTGCCAGTAGTGACATATATTGTATAATGCGTACGATGAATACTTGATTAATGTGTCAGAGTTTCCTTTTAAGACAGAGATATATCACAAGATTCTTTTCTCTTAACATACTATTTATAGAAAAGATATCAAAAGACTTACTGGAATATTAAACGATGCTGGACATTTGGGACATCTATGCGGTTTTTCTTCGGCATGATTTTCCATATGTTTACGGTATAATGTTTGTTTAGTAAATTCTTGACTGCATATATCACATTGCAGAGACTGCGTATTCTGTTACGTTAAAATAATTAACATATAATTAATATAGAGAAAGAGGGACAATCAGCCAATAATATCGTTAAAATCTTTTTAAATTATTATCTAATATATTGCGAAGAATATCACGTAATTATGGCGTTTCGTCGTTGGAGGGGGTGGGAGGGTAATACATATATTACTTTGAATAAATATATTGCGAAGAATATTACTACGTCGACTCGCCATCAGAGGTCTATAGATATTCGCAAAAATTCTCGCAAGTGCTTGGATACGCGTATATCTGTATATATAGATTCTCGATCTAATAACTTAAACAGGCGTCTAAGGTAGGCTTCCACTACAATACCTTACTGATGAGTCCAGTAGTGGAAGCTGGGACGAAACGCCATAATTACGTGATATTCTTCGCAATATATTAGATTATAATTTAAAAAGATTTTAACGATATTATTGCCCTCTTTCTCTATATTATTTGTTTTAAAAACATATTGAGCCTTATCTCATTTTTAACATATAATTTTTTTCGTATGATGAGAATAATTTATTTTTATTTAGAATTTATATATATTATACTTAGAATTTATATTTATATGATATAAAATAAAATTACATTTTTATACATATAAAATGTAAACAGTAAATCCATTTTAGACGATTAAAGATACTAAAGTTATAGACATCAGTCAATGATATCAACATACTTGCAAATTTACTTCTTTCTTCTTTGGTCTCCCTGGAGATCTCTTATAGACATTTTGTATGGTATTATATACAGGTGTAGATCTACTTTTAGCATCATTGTCAACTGTTAACTGTCTTTTGTCTGATAACATACTGCTATTATCTTTAGGTAATAGAGGATCCGTAATTGCACATTTATTCGTATCTTGTATTTTTAATTGTTCCGTGATTTCAGATCTATTTTCTAAATGTTGCATCAGTGGCAGTAGACTTGTTTGTTGTATCGCAGTTCCTGACAAATCCTCTACATTCATTTGGAAAATAGGCTGAAACAGAAAAAACATGTCATATCCACAGATAGAACACCTTATTATTGCTTGTAACGCTTCTGAGCAAAATGTTGAAGTAAAAAAGATAGATTTACTATTAGTTGCACATACTGAATGTAAAATAAAATTTCCGTCCATAGTCTTTATCAATGTTGGAGATAGCATATTATTCTGTGGCATTAATGTGATTGGTGTTGTCATAAATTCCAGTGTACCGTCCTCACGTTCTGAAAAGAAATCTTTATGTGATTTTACATTAATTAAAAGCATGTACTTTCTATTTAATTATTTAAATTATTATTCTGCTAAGTTTAATGAGCTAAATATGAAATTCTCACAGAAAGCTATATAATGTATACATTGTAAGTTATATATGTATATATATATATACACAACTTTGTATCCTGATTCTGTAATTCTTGATGACAGGTATATATCGCCATACTGTTGTTACAGAGGCATTATACTTGGTGAAAAAAGTTGTAAAACAATATCAAATTATTGCTAATACTAGTTACTGTATCAAGATATTGGATACTTTCTAATGATCATACTTGTATCAATTATTATATCTATTGTTTTAATCTGTAATATACATACATATATATATATATATATATTGTATTATTACAAGTCTATATCGTCTTACCATCTACTGCCAGTAGCGCATGACTATCATCGGTAGTGATGAAACCAACCACTGTATCACTAGAGCCAGTAAGCTCCATGATCACATTTTGTTCTGTCAACATGTTGGCATGTGTTTAATGCGTCCAGTAGCAGCGTTGGATAATAAACAATATGGTTCTCGCAAATTCACGCTGGCTTAATGACATAGATCCAACTGCAGGTTTCAAATGTGTTCAGAAGCTACAGTTTTTACTGCAATACGATTGGAGTATTAATGTATCAATAATTATAACAATAATTACATGACATTGCTTCTTTATTTCTGCACTACACTTTCTTTCTTGTTTTAATCAAATAACAGGTATTTTAAGTTCCAAAAAAGTATGTTACTCAGTTATACATAGAGAAAACAAACTTATTATCTGGCAGCAATCCAAATATTTAACTACAGTTTTATGATAGATTGCAGTTCTTATACTGTCACATAACTAATGACTAGAATGATAATGAAATTTTAACCTAATTACGTTAAGTTTAAATGTTTGATCACAGTTTTAGACTACAACTCTGTCTCATAATATTCTGTCTCGAACGTTCAATTAACTCATTGCATTATTAAATGATTATTTAAAAAACGCATGAAAGATTATAGAAACCTTAATAAACTTTAATCTCTGTGCAACTCTAACCTACATTTCAGAATGCGTCATTTCTTATAATGTTAAATATGAATCGCATATAGGACAAGTGTATCTGGTTTAACGCGACGAGGTGCTCCGATCAAGGTTCTTCGCCTTACGTTGTCTCTCGTAATTCTCGTGAATATTTGGCTCTGGAACCTCTGTCCACCTCTCACAAGTGCGTCCATATGTTGTTTTCCGACCTCTCTCTTCCTCTCAATGCCTCTCATTTGGTCACCCTCGTTCTCGAGAGTGCAGATCAGCATGTGATATAAAGGCTTGTTCTTTTTGCCTGCACTTCATCAACTTATTGCACCAGTTCAGACAGTGCAGAGAAAAAGAACAGGTCTATTGCGTCATGCGCATTGTACCAATTAAGGCGATTACCGGTTCACTGCTCGCGCATCCGACATCACAATATATAAATTGCACTAATTCCTTTCTCCTTTAACCTTTTCTGTCAGCCTATCAACTCCTGTCAACGTATCAGCACGAACTAATTAACGACTCGACGTGATTTGCCATTGACTTTGCCATGCCTTTGTGTTTACACTTTATTTACATTTACAATGCGTAGTTCGGGCAGTGATTATAAAAATGCGGATTAAAATGGATTAACATTTTTATGCGTATTGAATTCAATTGGGATTCAAAAAAAGGTCTTTTTTTTTAATCTTATTCTATGGTTCTCTTTTTTTTTTAGTCTTATCTATTATTTTAAAATTCTCATTCCAAGATAATAATCCAAGAGAATAAAAAAGAACTTTTTTCTCATTCAATTAGATTCATTTGCACTGAAAAATTACATCTTTTATTCAGAACTTATTTATTTGAACTGAGCAATAAAGAAAAGATTAGAAACAACTAACGAATTAAAAACAACAAAAGTTTTCAAATTCTTAGATATATTCGTTGTGTAAAGAGTATTTTAGCTGATTTGTACGAAAGTCGCATATAAAAAAATAGAGTGAGTTTTTCTATCTTATAATTTAAGTAAAAAATTATACGTTTGCCATAATTGATGCCATTTTTGATGAAAAAATACGTATCGATTGTAAAAACGTCACGAAGAATCGAGTCGATTCATTATATCAGTTTGTATCGATACGATATCATGATCGATACTATGCGAATGTTTATAGAGATAGTAGTACTACTATCTCTATGGTCAATATTTACTTGTTGAGAAAACCCCTACTGTCAAAATTAATTATTTTTTAAGAAATCAGTCAATTTACGGAAGAAGAATGCCGGGCCCAGTCGAACACCGGAATGTTACGCCACTAATACAGTTGATTCGAGAAGTTTTGCGAGGTGTAAGTGATGACATTTGCTTTAATTATGTAATCTTCTCTACGCCTTTTAGAATTTTTATCTATCTTTTTTTGCATTAGTCTTCAATATATTGAATTTATTAATTCAAGTACTCGAATATTTCCTGAAAAAAAAAATCGAGCTAACTGTTTGGAAAACGAGTCATTAATTGTAACGTTTATTGATAGGTTATATTCGCAGATGTGCTTTGTGAGTTTAATTTGACTGATGCTTTATAGAAAGTTTGTATTTTCCCAGCAAATTATTCTTCTCTTCTTATTTGCGACATGCTCACACGATTCCTTGTAATGTAAAAATATAATAGAAATTTTGGAGTTTAAGAAAATTTGTAGATCAAGTGTCTTTTACTCTGAAAAGTTAAGAACCTCAATTAGATGTACGTTTAATTCCATAGAGTAACATATTTTTTCGGCAAGAGATTCTCTTTTGAAAAAGCTCGATGATAAAAAATTTTCCAAGTTCCTTTAGTTGCTATTATACAACAGTTTGATGATACATGTTTAAAATTTTATTTTCTGCAGAGAAAAATTATACTGCACAACAGGTACGCTGATGAACAATCCAAGCGCACCCAATCTCCACCGAATATACCAGACGGTCCGTATCACAAAACTTCGCAAATTTACTATTACACTCGAGATGCGAGACGAGAAATTAAACAACCAATGTTAATTGCTGCAACAAAACAAATTGATATAGAGTAGGTATAAACATATAGACAATAGTTATGTCAACTTTAATATATTATATACAGTTAATTGTAATATACAATAATATAATGTATCAACAAATTTATACTTCAAATTTACACTAAGAGGCTTATTCTATAATTACCTTATAATAACTTGTCTTATAATAACTTTTAGTGACTGTTATATTGCAGTTGTTAAGAGTTACAGAATAAGCATTTTAGAAAGATTAAAATAAATCAACATGTATATAAAATTTTTTCATTGCAGCAACACACACACACACACACACACATTTATCAAAATAATTTAGAAAATTGAAATAAATTTAGAAATTCAAAAAGAAATTTATTCTTAAATGTATCTATTAAACTATTGATGTTAAAGATATTTTCTTGAAAACTTTTAGGAAGAAATCTGTCGCTGAAAAAAAATTTATTACTCCGGGGAAAATCCATAATTGAAGTTCTCTCTGAATCAAGCTAACTATTAGTGTTACAAACATACTGATATGTATATATATATATAACATTGTGTAATGAGTTTGCTTGTATATAGAAAATAAATTAATTTGCTTTCGTTTATTATTTGTCTAATTTATTCATTACATCCTTTAAAAATAATCATGCCTTAAAATTAGAAAAACATGAGAAAACACTAAGCAGAGACGAAATAAAAAATGTGTATACATCTTTTTGATATTTTACAAAATATCTGTTAAAATTTACTTAAATACTGTTGTAATTGAGAATTAAAATTCACCGCGCGAGATGAAGGCTTTCTAAATATGTCGTCACGAGATTATAGTAATTTAACTTTTTATCCATTAACAGCGCATAAATTAATAACAAACAGGAATGTAGTCGTATACAGATGCGCTGTATATGACAGATATACCTATACTTACATATAAGTACAAGCGACTTAGATAAATATATATATATATATGATACATTATTACATACAAAATTAAACGCTTTCGTAAAATACACGTGGGATTAAAATAATATTGACACCAATGCATTTGTACAGTTCTCACAGTCAGTGGTTATGCCGCGATATACATCTAACTGCAGTACATCAAGTATCTCATTCTAAGACGATAACAACAGTCATAGCGAGCATAAAGCGTCGCCTATTAACGATCAACGCGGACGGGGAAGAAAGAGAGAAAGGAGACGGAAATAAGTTTCTCGACAATAGTTCAGTATGGGATTTGATTCTGATAATACTGTATCATATCGTAAGTTTTCGTACGGAAGTTGAGGTAGCTATTACGTATTACATTGATCATGAATATCGCCGCGTCGCGATCAGTGGCAGTCGGCACAAACCGGCTGCGTAGAAGTTTGATAGTCTGCCCGCGGAAACACGGTAGTCCCGTGTCAAGCATGAGAGAGACGAGAGAGATGATAGCCTCCTGGTAGGGCCTATAAAATAAACAATATTCAAGTAGATGCGTACACTTAATTAAATTAGCGGTAAGTTCGAGAGATAGCTTTATATGTATAGTATCGAAATATAATCTTATTTTTTTATTGCGATATATAGAATGTAGTGTAAATAAAGATTTTTTTAAAATGATGTTGATGAAATAATACGTTACTCACCTAACTGCGAGGAAAGCCTGGACGCACAGTTCCATAAACCAACGGAACGGCGCAGCTTCCATTTTGCCACCCATCACGAGGACCATCTCGTCAGTCAGCTTGATATCGGGCTCGAAGCCCAGATTACCACCAGGCGAACTCTCGAACATAAAACCGAAATCAATGTGTATGATATGGCCTTGGGTATCTATCATGATATTGCCGTTGTGACGGTCCTTTATTTGTAGGAGATAGGTAATCACGCTGTACGCCGCCATTGACTTGACGAAGTTGCGACGAACATTTTGGAACTCCTTGGTCGTCTCGTCGCCATGCTGCGTGATGAAGTATTGATACATGTCGCTATCCGTTGTACGGCCGAGTTGATCTCTCGACGTTGCGTGCGGTACACATTCTATCACGCCGCACTAATAATTATTATGTATTTTTAATAATATAATTATAAATGAGATAGAGTGTATATCAAAAGTGTATTCATTACAAGAGGCCGTAGTGTATTACCCCGGGAGCTGTGGCCACCACTCTGTAGGGAAACAGAAAGAGATTCAGCCCGACTTTCTGGAATACATTCTTAAAGATGCTGATCACTTGCAGGGCGAGCATGTCTTGCCTGACGTCATCTCCGACCTTGAAAATAGCAGCCTGCCACGTCTGCTCTTCCGTTTCTCTCTTGCTGTCAACTTTCCCGTTGGTCGACACTGCTAGCGCAATATTCTCGAGCTCATTGATACCATATCTCTGTACTTTGAAGCGCGCTAAGAATGGCGCCTTAGCAGCACTATAATTATAAGATGATTGCGCATAGTATACTTTATAACAGAATTAATCGTATCATACATATCGTTGTAACTATCTTATATACCTTTGCATAGGAGTACCGCTTTGATAATCTATATCGATGACCATCGCTTCGGGATTCGATGGTAGGTAGCATCCAGGTTGCACTTGGACTTTTGCTAAAGCATCTAAGCAAGCGGCCTTGCGTTCCGGCCCTTTGGGATACGGCCGGATTTCTCCTGAGATGTTAGTAATCTTCTCGAAAAAGTCAAACTCCCTCTCGTAGAATTGTTTTGCCGGGCCAGACAGGGCGTTCAGAATATTCTTCGTCAATGAATCTAATACATCGTACAGTACCGGATCTCTGATCTGCTTATCCTCGTCCATATATACATTAGTGTGCATATTCCATATCAACTGATGCGCTACTACCTGAAACATGTGTTCAGCCAAAGCACAGTTACTACATGTAATTCGATTTAATAATATTCACTCAATTTAAATTTTGCAATACTTGTAGTACCTGTGATCGTTTAGCAATCTTCTTAATAAATTCGATTACATAGCCCATTGAATCGTGACGGACGGCTTGCACTAGTTGAGGTATATAGAAAAGCACGGCGTCGGCGGGATAGCTGTCCAATACTTGCACCGCGTATTGCGCCGAAATGGGATGATGCGGGAATTGTCGCGAGAAGAACGCCAGCGCTTGAATTGGAGACACTCGTTCCCATGTTAACATATAAACTAACTAAAACAGAATCAAATTTTATAAATGAGATTCTAATATCTACTTATTAATCACGTATTAATGTATAGGTACAGATTATAAGTAGACTAGATTGAATAATTGGTAAATCTCACTTCAGGTACATCGTTGAGAAGCGTGTCCGTCGTAATGAGATATTGCAATGCTTCCGACAAATGCATGACTGGCACGGGTTTAAGGCGCACTAAGCCGCAAATCTCTTTAATGATGACTTCATGATTTTTTAATCGAACTGGTAAAAATATGGCTAAAATGGGACTGATCTCCCATGCAAGTCGCGTATATTCTCGCCAGCGATCGTTCATCCCCTTGGCACGCCAATCCGCGATACTTATTTCGCCTTGCAACGCGAGTTCCGCTCTTCCGCTGGGATTACGCCAGACCTTGATGAGAAACGAGACTTTGATTTAGAAGCTGAGATTTTCATTCAAACGCGATAAATTATAATTTTCCGAACATTTGTGATTCTCTCATTGAGAACTCACCAGTAACATTTCAATTTCAACCGCTAACAACTCGAGAATCAAATTTCTCTTCTTGATGTAATCTTTCACAAGGACATTGGCGTTTACAATTCGTTTGCTGCGATTGCTGCGTTTGCTCAACGTATTGGTGCTGGTCGACATAGGCATAGTATTCATCCACACATTGCTGGACGATTTTGAGAAGTCGTTCGGCATAGGAGCCAATGTGGCGGCTAACGAACCAATTGTCTCACTTGGAATCATTGCGGTTGTATAAGTTTGAGATGTAACTATCTCAAACTCATTATCGGCTCCTGTCATCATTAAGTATTTTTTGTCGCTATGCATCACCTGCAGAATACATGAAACAGAATTTAAGTGCCAGTCGTGTATGAACAAATCCGTTATTTTACTTAAAAGAGAGAGAGAGAGAGAGAGAGAGAGAGAGAGAGAGAGAGAGAGAGA